>NC_137931.1:12458449-12678449 GCF_963969265.1 Rhamphochromis sp. 'chilingali' | reverse complement strand
TGGTTAAATGCACGTAAACCGTCCTTTTTGGAGACCCCCCCTGGTACCACTTCATACTAAACTAAACCAGCTAGTTCTAGCTTCATACTGAGGATAGACATGAATGCAGTATTGGGCTTCTTGCATCCTATCGAGACAGCAAATAAGTGTTTTGTAAAATGTCTGAAAAATAAAGATATAAAAATAAAAATTTGTTTCTGTTGTCATCGGGAAACTCTTTCCTCGCCATCAGCCTTGCATGTTTGCCACAGATGGCTGATCTGTGTTCAGTCTGGCTTCGTCTAACAATCTCACCCCGAGCTTCCTTCAGCTCTGGAACACATCACGGGTGGTGGTGCTTAATCTCAGCTGACGTCTTGAGTCCGAGGGCAAGAAGGAAGCGCTCTTGTGTGGTTGAGGGCAGTAGATGTGTGGCTAAAGCAGCGGCCTGAGGTGCCACTTCTGCTCCATAGAATAAAACATACTACAATGTCAGCGTGGCTATCAAACTGAATTAGTTTAAAAAACTTGTATTTGAAAAGATAGCGCTGAGTGCTGTTATGGGAGCTGCAGGACATACTCAGGAGCTTCAGCTATGCTAATGACAAAATCAGGATGCCTTTAACTCGGTTTTGACAATTCCCTGTTTCTAATTTCCCATCTTTAAGAAATTGATCAAAATGTCACTAAAATAACTACAGCAATCAACATGGTAAATGGACTTGCTCTTATATACTGCTTTCTGCTTAAAGACCTTCATACAACATGTCATTCATCCACTCACACACATTCATACAGGCACTTTTTTGACATCTAAATGCTTCCTCACATTCATTCCTTATCGAGTCGTGGTCAATCAACAGTATGTTGCACTCTTGTGTAATACTCACTCTGTGCCACAAGATGGTGTTGTGACCAAAGTTATTATAGTTAACTAAACCTGAACTAAAAATAGGAATTAAAAGCGTTTGAGTTAAGTAAAATAAAACTGTAAAATTTATTTTTTAACAATGTAAAGTGAACTTAAAATATTTTTGAACTTGGAGCACTGAAATCAAAACTTCTGGGGGGAAATAGCCTTAGTTTTAGCATCTGTTGGTTTGGTAGAAAATTGTACCACAAGTTGTCTGATCAGGGTGTAGATGTGGAGTCTTGCAATAAAAATCCAATCTGGAAATGAACTTAAAGCAAATTGAAAAAAGTCAAAACAAAGTAAAACTAAATGCTAAAACATAACTCTGGGACTGAGCTGATGTAAGCTTTATTTAACCAGGCGAGTCATTAGGAGCAAACACTGATTTAGCACTGTCATCTTGCAAGAGGTAAAACCTGTATAAGGAAATGGGGGGTAGGACAATAAAAAGTAAAAAACATAAAAGAAAACATTTCAACACACCCACTAGTAAAATTAAAGCTTAGTTACAATGTTACATCCATTAAAAAAAAAAAAAGAGCTTATTAAACGTACACCCTGGACAGATGCCAGGGTAACAGAGGGTAGCTACATTTTGCAGAAAGTGATTAAAGAAAGTAGCTTTTTGTTCACCGACTCCTAAAATCTTCCTGTCAGTACTTTAAATCTCCAAACAAAGCGTCCGATGCTGTTTTAAACAGCCAAGCTGTCGACTGTCGGCACTAAGTGAGAGTCCGTCATGCTATGGATGAGACGAGCGAGAAAATGAGCTGATCCCAGCTTGAGTCACATCTCCACAGTGTCCACAGGGAGCCCGCTTGTCAACAGGCTGCCTGGAGAGCAGGGCAGCAGGGACACCTGGGTGTGAGGGGTCCCGCTGTGGCTGATGGAGCCGTGGCGCTGGCTGCGTCTGGTGGGCAGGTGCTGAGTCAGCCTCCATCTCCTCCACCGCCTTAGAAATTCATGCTGCACCTGAATACACACATGCACGTTGGTCCGCACGTTCCAAACTTTCCTCTGAATCTGTTTATTGTAAAAGCGGAAGACCTCTCACCTCTCCGTTCACAAAGCAGTAGAGGACAGCGACCACAAAGCCCTTCAAGAGACAAAAGTCAGCTGATCATGTGGTTACATTTGTCATTGAATTGAGTGAAATAGTCAGGGTATCACCTGGTTTACCTGAGTGGATGACAGAGCCAGCTCTACAAAGGTCCAGATCTTAAACATAAAGCTGCTGACTTCAACGGGCAAGAACACGAACAAGATGTAATGCACGCCGAACAGAGCAACCAGAAAAAACGTGGATTTGATCAGCCTCCTGGGTGAGGAGAAATCAGCATTTTTGTTTAAGTGACAGTAAAAACAACCTATTAAAACTATTAAAAACTAACTTTTTAATAGTCAAAATATGTACTACATGCTATAGGTTTCCCTGGATACAGTCACCCATCTGTGTTTGGACTGCACAAGTGTCTGGATCTGTTCTTGTGGGATTGAGTTCAGTGTCCGGCTGGTCATTGGTTGTGGCTGCCTCTGGGACATTGACCCAGCCTGTCCCAGGCTCATGTTCAGTAGCAAACATACCAGGACTAATTGCTAGCTAAGGAAGTGTCTGGATGTGCTCTGAGTCCTGATCCAGAAAGGCCTACTTTGCTCTGGCAGCGTGGAGATGGGCGTTGTTGTGCTGAAACACGAGAACAAGGAGGGGAAGGGGTAGTGCTGCATCTCTACTCCACAGTTTGTCTGTGTCCTCTCTTCCTCCCCTCAACCCCAGATGATGGCAGATGGCTGCTTCTCCCTGTGCCTAGTTCTGCTGGCAGTTTCTTCCTGTTAAAAGGTAGTTTTTCTTCCCAATTTCGCCAAGCACTTGCTCATAGAGCACTGTGTGATTAGCCTTAAAGGTACTTTTTGTAACGACCCTCCACAAACTGGAACACTCAAAATGTTTAACAGGGGGCAGCAGTTTCATTGTTAAGTCTATGGAAATGTTTTTGGATGTGCATTGCTGTGTAACTTTTTTCTTTTTAGCCCTACCACTATTCCTCAGGAGGAATCACATTTAAGAGTCTCTTAGATGTATGAAACATAAGGCCCAGGAGGCTAAAATTGGCCAAGCAAAGACTCCAGTCCTGACCACAGCTTATATATATATATATATATATATATATATATATATATATATATATATATATATATATATATATATATATATATATATATATATATATATATATATATATATAAAAAACACCCAGCATGCCCCTGCGGGCGGTTTATCCTTCAAGCTCGGGTCCTCTACCAGAGGCCTGGGAGCTTGAGGGTCCTGCGCAGTATCTTAGCTGTTCCCAGGACTGCGCTCTTCTGGACAGAGATCTCCGATGTTGTTCCCGGGATCTGCTGGAGCCACTCGCCTAGCTTGGGAGTCACCGCACCTAGTGCTCCGATTACCACGGGGACCACTGTTACCTTCACCCTCCACATCCTCTCGAGCTCTTCTCTGAGCCCTTGGTATTTCTCCAGCTTCTTGTGTTCCTTCTTCCTGATATTGCTGTCATTCGGAACCGCTACATCGATCACTACGGCCGTCTTCTTCTGTTTGTCTACCACCACTATGTCCGGTTGGTTAGCCACCACCATTTTGTCCGTCTGTATCTGGAAGTCCCACAGGATCTTAGCTCGGTCATTCTCCACCACCCTTGGGGGCATCTCCCATTTTGACCTCGGGACTTCCAGGTTATACTCGGCACAGATGTTTCTGTACACTATGCCGGCCACTTGGTTATGGCGTTCCATGTATGCCTTGCCTGCTAGCATCTTGCACCCTGCTGTTATGTGCTGGATTGTCTCTGGGGCATCTTTACACAGCCTGCACCTGGGGTCTTGCCTGGTGTGATAGACCCCAGCCTCTATGGATCTTGTGCTCAGAGCTTGTTCTTGTGCTGCCATGATTAGTGCCTCTGTGCTGTCTTTCAGTCCAGCTTTGTCCAGCCACTGGTAGGATTTCTGGATATCAGCCACCTCCTCTATCTGCCGGTGGTACATACCGTGCAGGGGCCTGTCCTTCCACGATGGTTCCTCGTTTCCCTCCTCTTTCTTGGGTTTCTGCTGCCTGAGGTATTCACTGAGCACTCGGTCAGTTGGGGCCATCTTCCCAATGTATTCTTGGATGTTCGTTGTCTCATCCTGGACTGTGGTGCTGACACTCACCAGTCCCCGGCCCCCTTCCTTCCGCTTAGCGTACAGCCTCAGGGTGCTGGACTTGGGGTGAAACCCTCCATGCATGGTAAGGAGCTTTCTTGTCTTGATGTCAGTGGCTTCTATCTCCTCCTTTGGCCAGCCTATTACCCCAGCAGGGTACCTGATCACGGGCAGGGCGTACGTGTTGATGGCCCGGATCTTGTTCTTACCATTCAGCTGACTCCTCAGGACTTGCCTGATCCTCTGCAGGTACTTGGTGGTTGCAGCCTTTCTAGCGGCCTCTTCATGGTTCCCATTTGCCTGCGGGATCCCCAGGTACTTGTAACTGTCCTCTATGTCCTCTATGTCTGCAATGTTGCCTCCTGGTAGTTCAATCCCCTCAGTTCTGACTACCTTCCCTCTCTTTGATACCATCCGACTACACTTCTATATATATATACCGTATTTTCACGACCATAAGACGCACTGTGCTAAAAGGCGCAGTCTCAGTTATGTGTGCCATTACTGTATTTAACACACACATAAGGCGCACTGGATCATAGGGCGCATACAAGTACCGTATGCGTATTTAAAAATAAAGCCGGAGCAAACCTGAGTTCGGTACCTTACTCACATTTTTATTACCAGTAATCGTCATCATCAACAACACACAAGCATACAAGTGTGCGTATTGAAAAATAAAGCAGGAGCAAAACAAAGTTTGGTACTAACATTTTTATCATCAATCAAACCCATCGAAGTCCTCATCCTCTGTGTCTGAATTGAACAGCTGCGCTAAATCTTCATCAAACATGCCAGGTTCACTTTCTTCACTGTCAGAGTCACTTTCTGTGCCGTGCGGCTCCTCGGAAATGATGCCGGCTTTTGCGAAAGCTCGAACAACAGTGCCAGCAGACATGTTAGCCCAAGCATCTACAATCCATTCGCAAATTGTGGCGTAACTCGCCCGGCGCTGGTTTCCACTCTTGGTTAAACTGTGGTCTCCATCGGTCATCCATCGCTGGATGTGTTTGTCGCCGATGTGTTTGCTGCAGTAGGAGCGGAAGATGGCCAGCTTTTCCTTATAATCCGCTGGAAGTTGCTGCGCTACCGTAGTCCTGGTCCGGATGGAAAAATGGCACCGTTTCATAAAAAGTGAAAGTGAAACTGCTTTTAGCCGAATGGTGACCGTCGAAACGCTTCTCCCGCTCGTTCTTTGCTCGATGATCGCCTTATGTCCGCGGAAACTCAGCTGCGTCTTCTTGACCTGCCGGAGCTTGTTTTCCAGCTTCCTCCACTTGCGAACCATCGATTCATTAATCTTAAATTCTCTCGCCACTGCTCGATTTCCATGTTCCTCCGCGTAGCTGATGGCCTTCAGTTTAAACTGTGCTTCGTAAGCGTGTCTCTTTGCCATTTTCAGGGTTGTTAAAACAACGATGTCCTGCATAACGCACATACCTGTTCTTTTATACAGGTATGTGCAATAAAGTCAACGCACACACTTCACCCTTTAGCGTTCTCATGGTGTTCTCTACTACGTCCTCCTTACAACACACAGGGCGCACTGCGCTATAGGGCGCGCCGCACTTTTTGAAGAAAATCTAAGACTTTTAAGTGCGCCTTATGGTTGTGAAAATACGGTATATATATATATATATATATATATATATATATATATATATTAGGGGTGCAACGATACACAAAATTCACGGTTCGGTTCGGTTCGATACTTTGGTGTCACGGTTCGATATTTTTTCGATACAAAAAAATGTTCATGCATTTTTAATTTGTCATTTATTAAAATTATAAATATATATTTTAACTCAAAAGTACAGTTTTTAAATTTAACCCTAACCCTTGTGCGTGTTTTTTATTTTGACAGCGAATGCGCACCTGCGGACCACTTATGTGCAGCCCTGGTTATTTAGCTCATCATATCGCAGCCACAGAAATTCTTTTGTCCATGAAACCATAAAGCTGCACTTTCTTTTTGCCTTATAGTCTGATTTGTCATAACTTCTCCGTTTTGTGGTAAGCTTTTCTTTGGCTGTCACTTCTTCACCCTGACCTGTCTTATTTGGCTCAGCAGAACTGAAATGCTTTTACACGCTCACTCACATAAGCTCAGCGATTCTCTGCGCGATCAACCTCTCACATGTGTACGCTGCGGGAGATTTCACTTGTCATGTTTGCATAGTAAGCTAACGATTAATAAGACGATGTCAGAGGAATTGGTGCACAAATTATCATCACTCACAGATCAGTGCTGTCGCTCTCTATACACAGTTCGCACGATTGCAAAGTGAAAGCAAAAAAACAAGCGCAAATTCAAACGCGACTTCAATATGTCACATATTGACAGTGGCTCACCGATGCCAATGACATAATTACCCAGCTACATTTCTGAAAGAATGCAAAAGCATTGACATATATTTTTCCTACAATAGCCCGACGGGCAGGGAAGAGAAAGATTTTGGTAGCCCGACTGAAAAAATCGCTAGCTCCAGGACGTCGGGCTAGCGATATTGCAAGCCCTGTATCTGATTGAGGAATCACTCATCTTTGGAAAAGAGAGTTTATTACAGAGAAATGGCTCTTTCCAAAATAAAAGCTATACTATCCGCTTCTTCTGGGCTATATTCTCAGCAGCATAAGGAGAATCATGTGCTAACAGCTGTCTAAATGACTCGGCTAAAGTTAGTAGCATGCTTGCTTTTTTTTGTCTGCTTCCACTTGTCTTTGCACTAGGATGATGTCGGCGTAAATGTGCAGTCATATTCGTTGTGTTCCCACTAGTGCTTTCAGGTTAATCTCGTTGAAATGACCTTAACGCCACAACACGGCAAATCTCCGTTAACGAGCTACCGCCGATCACTCCGTGCATGGGGCTAGACGGCCAACACGTTAACGAGCTAACTGCGCTAACACACTAGCTCCCACCCATGTAATTGAGCATTGCGTGGCACATCCAACATACTGTTTTACTTTAGTCCATGACTCGCTTACCTTCAGGGTCATACGTCACATGAAAACCAAAATAATTCCAAACGCCAGATCTGAATGAGGTTCAATTTGCCTGTTGCAAGTAGAGCTTAACTTCTGTCTCGCTAGCTTGCCCTGCGCTCTTCCTTCTGACTATGCTGTCTGTGTTGAGCGCTCAGTGGATCTGCGCTCGACAGTGCAGCCTAGGCGGAGTAGTCGAACACAGATTCACTGAGCGCTCAACACAGACAGCATCGTCAGAAGGAAAATTGATAAAAGAAATTACAAATGTTGTATTGTTCGATACATATGCGTACCGAACCGAAAGCACTGTATCGAACGGTTCAATATCGATACGAATATCGTTGCACCCCTAATATATATATATATGGCCCCAACTGACCGAGTGCTCAGTGAATACCTCAGGCAGCAGAAACCCAAGAAAGAGGAGGGAGACGAGGAACCATCATGGAAGGACAGGCCCCTGCATGGAGATCTCTGTCCAGAAGAGCACAGTGCACACATATATATATATATATATATATATATATATATATATATATATATATATATATATATATATATATATATGTATATATATTTTACTGTTGATGTATATTCAGAATGATATGTTTTTTAAACCCCAGACACCTTAGGGGGACTTATTATGCTGAATATGTTAATCTACATCAAGGGTGTCAAACATAAGGCCTGGGGCCAGAAACAGCCTGGCAAAGGCTCCAATCAGGCCTGCTGGACAGCTTTGAAAAATATGATTGAAGGCATACAATTTTAGACTTTTAACTGTATTTTTTGATGATGACTGATAAAGACCTCCCCCATCGTCATCCGTTATACACCAACATGATTACGTAACAGACATAACATGTTTTTTTACAATGGGTCCACCGTTTAAAAAAAGCATTTTCTGTGAATTAACAAAAACTTCCACTTTTATACTTACAGGGCAGTCTTTGTGGCCAATGAGCTGCCAGAAAATTTTCTGTAATTTTATATATTTATTCCTTACATTTTAAGCCCAAAGAACCGTGCTGACAGATTTCTTTTGTTTGCAAAGCATGCAGAGCATGCAGACACACTTCTTTTTCTTATATTGAAATATTTCAGGATTTAAACGTGTAGGTAAAGTTCTTTGCACTTACAGAACAGGGAGTTTCACAGGTTAAACCATGCAAAATGAGTTTGACATCCCTGACTTGCCTGGCTGAATAGAGTTTGCATTGACTTGCCGCATGTTATGTCACAGAGCAGTGTGACTGAGCTCTAGTTAAACTTCAGTTGATAACTCTTCAACACAATGAAACTGTTGTTTTATCACATTCTATTGACAGCTATATATTTTAGGGTTTTAAACTCTTTTTGAACTTGTGAATTTACAAATTTACCTTTAGGTGAACATATTAGTATAAGTATAGGTCCATCAGTATGAATATATCATAGAAGTATAACAGCAAACATTACCCTGTATGCACTACTCACTTATACTGGCTTAATTCGTTTCTCTGTGCATCTGGCATTCTGAGTTTGCTCACCAGTATCCTCAAAATCCCCATGAAAAAGATGAGGTTCATCTGAAATGATAAAAGCAGTGCAAATGATTGTTTCTCCTTCTGTGCTTCTAGTCCCTTCTCAGGTAGACATTGCGTCAGAGTTGTCCGCCATATTGGACATGATACAATCAATGATTTCTAGAAAAAAATGCGTATTTTCCTGGGTGGCAGTGGTTCATGGAGGTTGTGGGTTCTCGCTGGGTGAAATTGGATTCTAAGAAGGTGCTACTAAAAAAAACACTCCCAGTAATTGCTTTTGTTGCCACCAGTGTTGGGGAGTAATGGAATACATGTACCGCCGTTATGTATTTAAAATAGAAAATATGAGTAACTGTATTCCATTACAGTTACTGTTTAAAAAGGTGGTATTCAGAATACATTTACTTTGTTGAAATAAATAATAATGGCAGACATTTTCACTTCATGTGGTTAGCTAAGTTGTTAGCTAAGTTAACTTGCTGTTAGCTTCAGATTTAGCTTACACATGATACGTACATCTGTCAATCTAAAAAGTATGTTCAAAATGTAGAATGTTTAAAAATAATCTTTCAAATAAGAATGAAATGTAAGTACAACAGAAAACCAAAGTTTTACAGATATAGTTAGAAGAACTGGCACTCGAAGTATCCACCAAATCCATTCATGCCTCCTGGTTTCCCAACATCTTTGAAAAGAGAATGAGAAAAAACTGTCAAATAATAATACATGACATGATAATATCATAACTGCAAGGCTGAGAGAAACAGACCTTACCCTTCATCTTCATAAAAATATTTTGCACACCCCCAGGAGATGATCACAATCAGTGGCAAACCTGTGTGATGAAATAAATCAGTGACTATAGATCTGAGGTTGAGTTTTAGGAAAGGAGACACCACAAGGTGAAGACAGTTCTTCCCACCCCAGCTGAGGACGATGTACCAGGCCAGATGTTTCTTCAGGGAGAAGAAGGAGCGGTTAACAAGGGTGTATAGGAAGTGGCCCTCCACCAGCAGCCAGCTGTAGTTTGCAAGGATGGAGTAGTTGGAAAACATCAGCACGACCTTACACGGCGCCTGCCCCACCACAATTACACAAAAGAACTTGAGTTAGGCTTATTGTTATTCCAAGTTATCAAAAATAGTTTTAGTTCTAGAACAAAACGACTCCGCTAAAATGATGCCTATGTTAGATTTCAGTGAGTCCATGCAGTTTACATCACAACCTCAGTACCAAAATAACGCCTGAAGATTTCTACTCGCTGCCAAAAGAGCATATTACTACATTCTTTCTTTTGCCTTTACTGCCAACATTTATGCTAAGCTAAGATAAGCCAAGAACTTCTTGGATCAGTTTAACTGAGAAGAAATGACAAAACAGTAACACATTTTTAATCCTATTAAGCCTCAGAACTTGGGTTTCATCAAACAATCGCTGGTCCATCGCTACCGGATAGTAGTCACAGTGATAAATCTCTTCATCTGTAAAGAGCAGAGCATCTCGGATGAAGATGAAGATGGCTCTCAGGCTGAAGGAAATGAACAGTTGAATGTGAATGTAGTTCCTGGTACAATGAAGTTTCCTGAAGGAATATAAACACGGACAATTCGAGGTTAGGAACTATTCATCATCTTTAAGCACAGGGTTGACAGTTATTCAGGCCAAGATGTTGCTCACCTAAACACACAGAATATGGTGATGGCAATGATGATAGAGATGAGGGAAATTGTGTATCCAACTGTGTACATTGTCTTCACATAGGAGAAATACAAGTGGCTGTCTGAGGACTGAATCAAGAATAGACGATATTCAATTATTTTCCTAAGCAGCAGGATATGAGAATGCAGTATGATATAATATAATGACGGAAACTAAGAATACACTGATAATTTGTCTTATTTAACTGCATGTATTCTGTGCAAAGGTTCATGTCTTTATATTTGGCTAGTTAAATGGAAATAACCACAGTGATTTATTGAAATGTACTACAATGCACGGAAATGCAGTATGCAAGGCAAAAACTAATTATACGATTCTAGCGAGCTTGAAAGTCAAAATTTGATATGACCGCCATTATTCTTCAAAAGAGCCTGAACTCTCTTAGGCAAGCTTTCTTGTAATTTCTTTAAGTGGTCAGATACTGTTCATCTACTGTAGGTACTTTTGTTTGTCTGATACTCCAGCCTTTTTTTTATAGATTTAACACTCGAAGTGGGAATAAACGATGTGCTTCTGTGACAGACGGTAACAAAGTGTCTAAAGATACAATTTTAAATGGGTTCTTTGCTAAATTATTAGTTATGTGTAGACACAAAACTAGTTTATCCCTTGAGTTAGGTGGCTTTTTTATGTTTGAATAATTAATAAATCAGCGTTCAGTGGTTTAAAATACAAAAACAAAAAGACATAATATCAAGGAGTCCATGAAAAGGCAGATTTACATGTTTGAGCAGAATTAGAAGTTAGCGGTAAATTAGCTAGCTAGAATGTACTGTAGCTAGCATTTCTAAATAAACCAAAAATGTACAGCAATGCTCTGACTTTGAACATAAGCAAAATGGAAAAGTAAAACTAAGTACTGTTTTAAGGGTCAGTTCATTTGGGCTAGTTGGCATTGGCAATGGCCTGCTATCATGAGCTAGCTTTAGACTATATCAGCATATTACCACAGGAGCAGCTGGGTTAGGTTCAGCGGTTAGCAAAGACAAACACCATCATATATCAGGAAGAAGACACTAAATATGGGTATCACCTTAGTCATGAGAATACCTGCATAACTCCATCCACAACACGAGCTTAGTCGTTAATGTTTGTGCATGGTCTCTATTAAAGTTGTGGCCCTCATGCTCATAAAAGTGTCGAAAATGACAATGAAGGAGCCTCATCCAAAGCAGTAAATGCGTGGGTCTGGAAGCAGAGCTGTTTATATCATCACTTAGCAAGTGAGATAAGCATTGGCTTTTAGAAGAGTTCCCATGAGGCACTGTTTTTTCCCTTCAGACTTGAGCCTATCTATCTATCTATCTATCTATCTATCTATCTATCTATCTATCTATCTATCTATCTATCTATCTATCTATCTATCTATCTATCTATCTATCCAAACACCAACCTCTCCAAGAAATAAGAGACTTTCATTGAAAGAGTAGCCACAAGCATCTTCGTGTGGAATCAGCAGGTCTGTCCAGCCATTGTTTGTGCAGTTGCGATGCACTTTACCTGTAAAAAGCAATAAAATAACACTTGAGTTTTGTCTTGGTGTGCAAACTGCACTGCTATGTACACACACACACACACACACACACACACACACACACACATATACATATATATATATATATATATATATATATATATATATATATATATATATATATATATATATATATATATATATATATATATACATATATATACGGCCGTAGTGATCGATGTAGCGGTTCCGAATGACACCAATATCAGGAAGAGGGAACACGAGAAGTTGGAGAAATACCAAGGGCTCAGAGAAGAGCTCGAGAGGATGTGGAGGGTGAAGGTAACGGTGGTCCCAGTGGTAATCGGAGCACTAGGTGTGGTGACTCCCAAGCTAGGCGAGTGGCTCCAGCAGATCCCGGGAACAACATCGGAGATCTCTGTCCAGAAAAGCGCAGTCCCGGGAACAGCTAAGATACTGTGCAGGACCCTCAAGCTCCCAGGCCTCTGGTAGAGGACCCGAGCTTGAAGGACAAACCGCCCGCAGGGGCGTGCTGGGTGTTTTTTTTTTATATATATATATGTATGCTACTTTGGGAACCTGTGTGTACAAAGAAAGAAAAAAAAAGAACCTGACATCTGTGTTTATTGTATAATGGTAAATAATCTACCAAAAGAAATGCAGAACTTTTTATTTCCCTCTTCAGGCACTTCAGAATTTATCAAAGTTATCTCCCAGAGTAAACCTACCACTAAAATGTTACCCGGTGTCTTATGTACACATGTATTTTATGGCGTAGTGTTTGGATAGAGACCCTGAGAGGGAGTAGGTGTTTAATTTCCTTATGAAAACAAATTAGGTTACTGGCAAATATTTAACAGGTGCAATGTAGTATAAATAATAGGTGCAAGTGAGTGCTGGTGTGTGTGTGTTTGCATAGTACCTCCTGAATTAAAAAACTCTGGACAAGGTTGTGAAACAGTTTCCCCAAGAAAAGCCGGTGGCCAGCAGTTCAAGTCGTCCCACATTCCCTTGCAGTGCATGCTGTTATTTTCTTAGTAGATCAAAAACAAATATATATTTCAATTTTATAGTAGGTTTTGTTTCCATACAAACAATGGAGCCACATTTTAAAATGTGAAAAGCAATCCACTTCAGGATTAATATTTGTTGCAGTATGTTATGTAACCAGCAGGTGTCGATAAAATACCGTTAAGTTAAAAAAAAGTTTAAAAATGTCATTAATTTCAGATATGACTAGTATTCCCTCTTGGCACTTTCCACCAAGCAGCGGTCCTTGACATGTCACGACAGAGCGGAAAGAGACAATTTAGAAACCGTATTGACTTACCAGCTGTTTTGTGTGATGTTGAAAGTAGCAAATCTTTCATGCACTTTTCTTCCTCTCTCATAAGGCGAACATTAGGATGACAGACTGGTGACGATTTTGCCTGTTTTTAAGGAAAGATTACATCGGGCTCTGCTGATTTTTCATAGATTAAAAAAAAAAACTAAACAAGCATGCCTCTTTTTTCTCACCTGTGGGAAAAGTAAAACCCAAATAAGTCCAAGTTTTATCATTAGGTCAAAAACTGTGATTTTCTCCATTAAAATGTGTACTTGCGTCCAAATCCCAGGGTGTTTAAATGATTAGAATGAAAAATTAGCATGGCTGCTATACAGCAAATGCGTGAAGTCGGAAAATCAAACATGCGCCTCTTTGGCTTGATAATCACGCAGGGTATGCCTCAGGACAGTGTGATAGGGGTTTTTATCAAGGTCGCGCTAATACAATGAAAACGTCCTTTACGACTTTCAAAGTGTTTATTTATTTACTGTTAAACGTAGTGATAGGACATCTGCGAATATATTTAGCAACATATCCATAGAAAATCTAAGTTTTAATTAATTTATATATATTGATTTACTGTGTAGTAAACGTATTCAAACAAATAACAACACGTAAGCTTGAAGCTTGACTTTTATTTTGAAAGTAAAATGTTTAGCTTCCCGCCTAACATCGGATTGTTTACGTGTGTAACAACACAGGCAGCCGACGAATCAGGATATTTGTCCCACCCCTTCAGAGTTTGGTGGTCACCACGGTAACGGCCGCGTTTGACAACAGCAGTAAAAGGTGTTGAAGCGAAAATACACGAAACACGACTGCTGTATTTGAATAAATAAACGCACCTCCTGTCTGTTACATAAGTAAGTCCTGTTTTTTTAAGAGGCTTTAATAAAACTATTTATATGAAGCTTTTAAAGTTATTTCGAATTATTCATATTAATAGTCAACAGTACATGGGTCATTTGCAATTTTTAGCATTCCTAGCGTCGCACATGAGTTTGTAATTTCTCACTTTTATAGTGAATGCGTCAATGAGTCTAACAGAAAGTGACTTTATTAAATTAACTCTATTTTCCTTACATAAAAAAAGAAAAGAGAAAATAATCGCCGTGTTTCTTTCATAACCCTTCCTCTGATGATGCCTTCAGATGTCGCAGTGACTGTCCTCCGACCGTCTGTCGTCCCTCTCGTGAGGAGCAAGGGCTCATCTTTTGCCAGGATGGAGGTGGCTCTGTCTGGGCCACAGACGCTCTCAGAGCCCCTGAGGAGGAGGGCATCTCTACCTCTGAGCCAGCTGGTGGAGGCGACCCAGAGCAGAGGCAACATCCCCAATCATCTGCTGGAGTCAAGTACATATTAACCATGACCTCTGAAATCCTCGATAGAATTCATAATTGTAGTTTTCTGGAAGCAGTGATACTAAGTACTTGATTTTACAATGACAACTTAGGTTGAGATTTCTGTTTATTTATTTATGTATTTCTTGTAGAAATCTATGCTAACCTGAAAAGCAACAGCCTGATCCAAGCAGAGCCCTCTGAGCTTCACTTCAGTGGCTTTGAGCTCGGCAAGGATTATGTAAAAATCCTGGTGAGGAAAGTCCTGCTGTTTTCCTTTACTACTTTCCAAAAAGCAAATGATGTAGCTAAATCACAGGGCAGGTGTTATGTGGTTTTTGTCTCTTTATTTTGGAGTTATTGTAATAGGAATGTACTTGATAAATGTGACATGTGACACCTCATTTGAGCAGGTAGCTTAATATTAATGGTTGTGAAGACACTATATAGATATGATTGAGAAGATAGTGCTCAGATCTCCTCTGTGGATAATTACCACAGCTGTGTCAGGCAGACAATAGAGATGGTGTTGGGTCAAGGCCTCTGGTTGTTTTTGTTGAATTTTGCAGTCAGCACTAACCAGACCTCAGTTTTGGCACCCACCAGAGATGTGGAGTTGCTTTGTGTCTTATTATGCAGTCAAACACAAATGTTTTACTGTAGCTAAAATAAGACTGTTATTATAATGTGAATCATGAGTGGGGACCTACAATGAAATATATGAAGTATATGAGATTTATCATTACCAGTTTCAGTAATAGCAAGCATGTTGCGTCCAAATGAATGCAGACTGTATTTGTTTGACAGTCTGTTATATTTAAATAGGCCAAAATACGTCTAGCAGCTAAAGGATGACAAATACTCTATTTGAAACACTAGTTCAAAAAAGGCATTCTGGCTATTACTGAAGTAGCGATTAAGTGTAAATATGCCTGCAGTGCTTTTCTGTTTTCACCAACCCCCGTTTGTATTTTCCATCAAATTTCTCCCACTTATTGGATGTCACCAAGCTGCCAGCTCAGGGACAAATACAAGTTTGTGATTCATCAATAAAACTTTTTGATTTAAACGCAAACAAAGATTTCAAAGACATTTTTTGGATTTGCAAAGAAAATTTGCAAATCCAAATTTGATTTCAAAGGAAAATGTTTGAATTAATTGGATCCACAAGCAAAAACAAAACTTTAGACTACAAAAAAAATTCTGGGGTTTCTAGTTAAGCTTTTGGATTCACACACAAACATTTATGGCAAACAGAACCTTTGGATTTGTAAACAACAGATTTGCATTAATTAACATTTTTTTTTAATTCAGAGACAACAATGTTTTATTTGAAAACAAAAACTTGGAAGGTTTGGTTTCTTATAAAACCAACTCATTCAAAAACATTTTGAAACATTTTGTTTGCTAATAAAGTTTTTATTTCAAAGGAAAACTTGCAAACAAAACTTTTTTGGATTCACAGACAAATATTTTTGGTTTGAAAACAAAAACATTAGATTTGATTTTGATTACGAAACAAAATATATAGCATCTAATTAAATCTTTGGATTTGAATCAACTTTTTTTCTACAAATAAAACATTTTTAAAACATCGTCAGTACTTTTGCTCTAAAGTTTCTTTTTGATTACAGACATTTTGTGCTTGATTGCATTTTAAAGAAACAGTAACTTCAAACTCAAACAGATTCAATTTGTATTTTCTTTACAAAACATTAAAATAATTTTAAGAATCCTATCGCATCATCAAGTCCTCTCATTTGGTTTCCATTAGGGTAATTTAAAGTGAATGGGGGACTGATTTTACACACTGTGAGCATGGTTGAGCACTGTAAGCACCAGGAATATGGAAATGGCTTTCTCAAGTGCACATTTTAAGTGGAATGAATGATTTTTTTTCCTCTCCTCTTCCTCTCCATCAGAAATTAATCAACATCTCATCTGAAGTTATGAATATTCATGTAATTCCCACCCAAACCAAGTACTTCCAAACAACTTATACCAAAAAGGTATTTTTTTTTCATCGTTCCAAATTGCTGACCTGAATATAAGATTATAACTCCACTTGGCCATGAGTGCAATCAGTGTTGTTTCTGATGATTCAGTCTTGTTCCATCTGTTTTCCTTCCAGTATCGACTCATCCCAGGCCTCGCCTACACGCTGAAGGTCGGATTCTGTCCTGATGAGTGGCGTTACTTCTATGACTGCATTCGAGTTCACTGTAAGGTTAGGTTCCAACAGTTTCTGTGCCATTGTGGGCACTCTGTTACTGTTTGGCAGGGAGTCAGCTGCAGTGTGCTAATGCTGTTTGTTTTGTGCTTAAATCGTTCCACCAAAGGCATTAAAGACAAGTTGATTTTTGCAGAATTTACACTGTGACTCCCTGCAGGAGCTAGCTGGTGTAACATGCATCTTATCTTACTTATGGAGTTTAGCAAACATTTAAACAAGCAGGATTTACTCTCTGCTTTAACTTATCTACCTTGATCTTTACTCTGAGAACTGTTTTCATTTTTCTCTGTGCTTCTTTCTCTTGATTTTGTTCATTCAACCTGCCTACACCCTTTCTCAGGGGGAAGATAACCTGTTAATTCCAGTTCATGCTTACCCTGTCATCGATGACCTGCACATCCCTACTCATATCGACCTACCAGCTGTAGCACTCAGACAAAGGTGTGTGTGTGTGTGTGTGCTTCATGTTAGTCTCTATGATGGACTGGTTTATTTTGACCTCACGTCTGCCTGAGGTCTTGCCTGTCTCCTTGTATTCTTCCATGCAGCCAGCCATGATTTCATTCACCCATTGATGTCAAGTCATAAAAAAATAATATCATCTCTGTCTTTCTTTCCTTGTCGCTAGTGTTTGCCATGCTATTCCTCTGAGATGTAGCTGTCCCATTGGCTTTGAGTTTCAAGTGCATATTATTCAACCCCATGAGTCCTTCTCCATCCACCCCCTCACAGGTAACCATTCACTGAATGTTTTCTGTTGTTGACTGGGTTTTTTAACAATACAAAAATCTGAATGTTCAGATTAGAACATATAAGCAGTCTAATCTATTGAACAATTACTAATGGGCTGTAAAGCACCACATCTTGGGCACAGAAGGAGCAAGTCTGCGGGACTGGCTCTCAGTGACGCAAGCTCTTGCAGGTTCTGAAAATTCTGTGTTTAGACAGTCATGCTGACTTCAGATAAAATGTTTCCCAACTTTAAAGCTCTGGCTGAGGAGTTGCAGGTAATTCAGCCTTCTGAGCCTTCAGAAGAAAATCAAGTCAGACTTGTGAAGTTATCAGTCCCAGTTTGGTCTCTCCAATGTAGAGGTCTGGGCATTCCTTGTTGCACTGTACAGCATACACCACGTTGTTAAGTTTGTGTTTTGGAGTTTTGTCTTTCGGGTGAACCAGATTCTGTCTGAGTGTGTTGCTGGGTCTGAAATGCACCGGGATGTCGTGCTTGGAGAAAACCCTCCTGAGTTTCTCTGATACACCGGCTACATAGGGGATGACAATGTTGTTGCGTCTGTCTTTCTTATCCTCCCTCGCTGGTGTCTGATCTCCTTTTCTGTGCCTCTTTGCTGACTTTATAAACGCCCAATTAGGATAACCGCATGTTTTAAGTGCTTCCTTTACATGTGTGTGTTCCTTCTTTTTCCCTTCAGGCTTAGAGGGAACATGTTCTGCCCGGTGGTGTAGGGTCCTAATTACTCCAAGTTTGTGTTCCAGAGGGTGATGGGAGTCAAAGAGGAGGTACTGGTCCGTGTGTGTGGGCTTCCGGTAAACTGTTGAGGTTGCCATTCTCTTCAATGTGCACAGCGCAGTCCAGGAAAGGCAAACAGTCGTCCTTTGTGTCTTCCCTGGTGAACTTGATGTTTTTATCCACAGCGTTAATGTGAGCAGTGAAGGATTCCACTTCTTGTGTTTTGATTTTGACCCAGGTGTCGTCTACATATCTGTACCAGTGGCTGGGTACTCTTCCTTTGAAAGAGCCAAGAGCCTTTCTTTCCACTTCCATCCATCCCATCCCATCCCGTCCTTTTCAAGGTCTTGAAGGCAACCTATAACTTTCTTTTTGTAGCTGCTTGTGGGGTCTCGCTTTAGGGCTTTGTAGGTATCATTGTCACTGAGGAGGGCGGTAATCTTTGTGTGGTAATCCGTTGTGTTTAGGACCACGGTGCACCTTCCCTTATCAGCTGGTAATATAGTGATGTTGTGGTCCTTGCTCAGGGAAGCGACGGCCTTCTTTTCTTGTATTGTGAGGTTAGACGGAGGGACTTTGGCACTGGAGAGGGTGGTTGAGACTTTCATCCTGATTTGCTCTGCTTCTGTCTGTCATAATTTATTAATCCGTATGGCGGTTTCTGTGGCTGTGATGAGGTTTTTTTACATTTATGAAAACAAATGTAAACAATAATGATAAAAACAATCAAAAATGAACACGGTTAAAGGTACTAATAAAAGTTACGGGTAACAGTATGATTATAAATCACATTAGCTAGGCTAACACTTGCAGCTTGTGTCTCAAACAAACATTGAAGATTCAAAGTTCCATAATTCTGTATCCTAGATGAGTTCAACTAGGCGTCAGATATTCACCATTTTGATAATAATGGTAGACTTTTCAAAGAGACGTTCATACTGAAATAAATGTACAACTAGGCTGGCTTTTGTTTAATTTTTCTCCTCTTGTGGATGCAACCCATAATGTGGGTTTCTTCTGGATAATTTATCAAACATGGTTTTGTGTAAATAACATGAGAATGAACTATGTAAATATTTCTTTTGTTAGATTTTTTCTACATTGCCCTGTGAAAAGTGTCCCTAATTAATGAACAGCGGTAAATGTCTGAGTTTTACCGGGAAATAAAAGTGTAGGGAATTACAGTATCATATTTAGGCTAATAGATTAAGGATAAGCCTCAGCAGAAAAAAGCAAGTGTCCTGCACTTCCTCAAAACCTCAGCCCAACGTTGTGCATGCAGTAAGTCACTGCAGGACTTGAAAGATTTCTTCTGCTTCCACACGCTCAGAATGATCAGCATTCATGGTCTGGGAAGCTTCATAACGCAGGGTGAAAAAGCACTTGGATCTCAATCGCAGCTGAGAGAAACAAATGAGTTTCTCCTTTTGGAAATACTTTTGTGTATTTTCTCCTTTACGTTTACGCAAGAAACAGGTCCACTTCTCAACAGAGCTCAGCATTTGTAGTATAACACAACAGCATCTTTTTGGTCATTTGTTATTCTTTTATAGTAAAGTCATTACCGAAGCCTTCTTTGATCAGCCCAGTAGTCAGTCAGACACATTCATTATGTTTCAGAATGTTCATTTGAACTGATGGTAGCATGGATGGTAATGCACTGCAATCACTGTGACATTAAATAGTAGGTCAGCGCAGGTGTTACCAGTGACACAAATGAAAGTTGATTAAGTGATGTGACTGGAACTGTAGTTAGCTTACAGTATTGATTGTTTATTGAGAACTTTTAAAGTAATTTATTGTTTTCACTGCTAATTAACAACAATAATAATACATAATACAATAACCTTAATTCATAATTTCTTCCCTTATGATGGATTGTTTATTCATAAATTTTTAACTCTCAATCCTAAAAAACTACTGGACTATTATTATTATCAGTTTATTGTAAAAGCTCCCTGAAAAGCAGAGAAGACCATGTTTGTCACTATATTTGTCACCAACGAGACAATATTTGTCCTGTGTTGGCTTCATTTTATTGCATCCTTGTTGGAATCCTGCTCCTCACATTCACACACACTCTTGTATCTTTTAAGATTAGACTCAAAACGTTATTTTTTTGATAAAGCTGATAGTTAGGGCTGGATCAGGGTAACTGGAACCAATCCTTAGATGTACTGCTATGGACTCGCACTGCCTGTGGGACTTCGTGTGATGAACTGAGCATTTATTTTCCACTCACCTCCTTTGACATCCCACGTGTTTATATACCACTGCAGCACGTCACTAAATTTTAGCCATCACTCTCCCTTAGTCTGTGTTTTGTCCTGTCTCCCTATGCTCTTTTTTTCCCCCTCACCCCCCACCAGAATGCTGCCCCTCCGTGAGCCTGATTCTGCTAGAGGTTTCTTCCTGTTAAAAGGGTTATTTTCCTTCCCACTCTCATCAAGTGCTTGCTCATAGGGAGTCTTTGATTGTCTGGGTTTTGCCTTGTCATCTTGAAGTAACTAATATTGTGATTTGGAGCTATATAAAGAAATCTCGCACCTGTCCTTTTGTCCAATAGAAAAGTAATGCCCATATCCACGCTGGAGACGACGTCATTATTTTCCTCCTCCGGCACACGAACTGAAATCAGCTGATTGTAGTGCAAGTGCGTAGGAAGAGAAAATGCATGTTTGTTTGATTGTTTTTTTTTTTCTTTCTATCCATCTGGTGGGCAGATAACTGAAGAACCTTTGTAACACATTACACCCTATTTGGGCTCAAGGTGGGATTAAATCAGGGATCAGCTCTGAGCTCCTTCTTGTTTGCAGTAGTGATGGACAGATTGACAGATGAGGTCAGGCAGGAGTCTTCATGAACTAAGATGTTTGCAGACAACATTCTGATCTTTAGTGAGAGAAGGGAGCAGGTGGAAGAGAACCTGGAGAGATCGAGGTATGCTCTGGAGAGAAGAGGAATGAAAGTCATTAGAAGCGAGACAGTCTAGATGTGTGGGAATGAGATGGAGACAGGTGTAACAGTGAACCTGCAGAGATCAGAGGTATAGTGAATGTAGACGAGTTTAAATATCTGGGGTCAGTCATCCAAGCAAGCGCACAAGAGAGATAAAGAAGAGAGTGCAGGCTTGGTGGAGTGGGTGGAGACACATATTGGGGGTTATTAACAGCAAGAGTAAAAGGAGAGATTTACAAGTTGGTTGTGAGACCTGCTGTGATGTATGATTTAGAGAAGGTAGCACTGAGAAAAAGGCAAGAGGGTGAACTGGAGGTGGCAGAGTTAAAAATGTTTCATGAAAGATTTTCACTGGGAGTGACCAGACTGGACAGGAAAAGAAATGAGAGCATGAGAGGGACAGCTAAGGTTGAGCGTTTTTTGGAGACACAGTTGGAGAGGCAAGGCTCAGATGGTTTGGACATGTGCGGATAGTGGACAAAAGATACTGAACATGGAACAACAAAGCAGGAGGAAAAGAGGAAGACCACAGAGAAGATCATGGACGTAGCGAAGAAGAACGCGAGGACAGGGTGAGATGGAGGCAGATGATCTGCTATGGCGAGCCCTGAGAAGAAGCTGAAAGAAGAAGATTCAAATTTTAACTATTTATTCAGAAGCTATGGAAACACTTAAAAAAAATAATTTAACTGTCCAGTGCTCTTAGCTAAAAAATCAACAAGTGCAAGTGTTAAGTTCACTTATTTTGTTTGTAAGACCTGTCTAATGTTATGTAGCTGGCTTTCTGCAGTAGAAAGCCTTAATGCAGTCACCTGTGGTTGTAAATCACTGACCTAGGTTAGCCAAACACATAGCTCCATTATTAATATTTGTTTTCTCCCTCTTCCAGGTGTGATACCAGCCAAAGGTGAGGCAAAGATAACTGTGACCTTTTGTCCACTCCAGTTTGAGACTTCTCAAATCACCTTTCAGCTGGTCATTTCACAGTTCAACACCAAGCCTTACCTGTGTACCATCACTGGGAGCTGTGCACCGCACATAGCTCTCAGGTAAAATTTCACAACTGAGTAGAAATACAGTGTTGTGTTAGAATGTTTTTACAGATGAACAGTTTGACTAATCAAAATGTCAGTTTTACTTAGCTGTTGGTGTTTTGTTCCTTTCACAGTCATGTTTTACTCTATTACTCTCAGTTGCTGTCTTACTGTCCTATCATGTGCTTTTGCTCATAACAGCTGTGATCCTCAGCCTAAGTACAACCTCAAATTCAAAAACACCGGGATCTCATTTATGCTATCAATGTACACTATGTAACAAATTGAAGTCTTTCCACCAGTGCTTTATTGTTTTCACGAGCATCCGGCATCCTGAATGATAGCTTGGTGAAGTTTGCTGTTTTATGGTAAAAAACAGTTCTCAGCTTGTGGGAGTAAGTTTACCGCTGAACCACATGGGAGTGAAAACATCCCCCAAAATATCTGGGGACAATAACTAACTGGGTTCAGAGAAAATGGGCACATGTGCAGATCAGAGGTTTTTCAGCTGATATTAATTTGGTTCCCATGAGAAAGAGGGTGCTATCCATCACACAGCAGTAGCTACTGACTCCATCCCCTGCACTGTCTGGTGTTATCTTGGCCAAAAGTTAATAATTCATGAAAATAGCTTGGTAGCTGCTGCAGTGATATAAGGATGGATACAGCTCCCAATGGATGTTTAGCATATAAAACACTCTCCCTCTGTTTGTTGTTCCTCACGGTGGAACCAAATAAAAGATGATAGATATGCAATGGAAAGATTAAGGAATATATGCTAGAGCCAATGTTTATCCAGCTCGAACCAATGTCTGACATGTGCTTGTTACTGTGTTCTCTGCCTGACTTCTCTGACATAGAGGCTGCTCATAATACAAACAGTGACTTGAGTGATTTTGCTTCTGTGTTGCAGAACGTCATCAGTCTGATGTGATGCTTGGTAATAAATCTAGTGCTTCTTTGTGACCGAATGTTCAACTCTTGTTAACTCCTTTTTAGCCGAAGGTTGCAGAGTCAACTCAACTGTGATTTAAAGCTGTAGTTGGCTAGTTCTCTGTCTTGGACTGCATTGCTAAATTAATAGCCATTTTGAATTAACTGTTTTTAATTGTAATTATTAGGCCCTGACTCCCAGCTACCCTGACACTGTGTATTCTCTCTCTGTTCATATATCATTTGATAAATACTCAGAGTCTAGAGCCATTCCTACTCTGCTGAAATAACTATTTCTGGAACATTCGTAAAGGGATACCTTGACAGCTAGCTTCTTCTGATTGAAACCCATCTGTTTAGAAATGATCCAAACAACAACTTCAATGTTTCATCCACTACTTGGGGGCTAGGTTTGCAAAGTTTGCTTTTCTATCCACTAATTAGCCATTTTAGCAGTTTATAGATTGCTTTTAGCTAACCATTTATCCACTGTTTTAAACAGTTTCAGTTTTAGTCAATTCGTTACTATTTCAACACTTTCCCATGTTTTTTGTTTTGTTAATTATTTCAAAAAATGATATGAAATTTTTTCACTATTTCAGCTAATTATTTCAACAATAACACCATTACTGTGTTAAACACAGCTCATTTTCTGCTTAATTTGAAATCGTTCTCTTTTACTAGGGGTGACCTTTTAGTGTGAGATTATTACAAAAATGTAAGTTGTGCTTACTTTAGCAGTGAGCTAATTAGCAAGTATTGAATCAGTTTTGGTATACTAATATATATAAATTTTTTCACTTTTTTCCCTTCCATCTTTCTGTTAGTGAACTGGAAAAAAAGTTCAGTTATGAAAGTGCAGTGACTGTGAAACACAAAGGAGCCTCACCTTCTACCCTAGTGCTTCCTCGAAGTAAATCCAAATACAGGGCAAATAAGGAGGCTGACAAGTCAAAGGTATGGCCAACCGATGGTCTGACTGATTAACTCACTAAACTTTCATAATCCTGTTTAGTTATATTTCGACAGGTTAATTTCCCTGACTCAAAAGCAATGAAATATTTTAATAGTTTTTTTTTTACATAAAAATTATCTTTTCTGTAAAACTGTATCTGCAGTACCTCTGTTTTGGGAACTCTGCTGGGAAAACAGTAGCAAGTAGTAGCAAGACCCTAGCATAGACACACCAGGCATCAATAAGAGCAAATATGATAAGACAGACAGAGCTTGAATAGGAAACACATGGGTTGGAGGTGGGTTGCAAAGTGGTTTGCAGAGTTAGGATGTTTAGAAGGGCATCAGATGGGATTAAGATCAGCTGATTTTCTGGGATGGCATCTTGACTTTATGACTTTTCTTAACTAATGCTACTCTTTTTCCTGTCCTATAGGCAATCAGGGATCCAACTAATGTGAAGTTTAAATTGCCAGTAGATGTCTGTACTCCTGCAGGGGTGGCAAAGATGCTGATCAAAGACTCTAATAAACTCAGCTCTAAAGACTTGAAGCAAGGTAGATGCAACCGAGTGTTTTTACTCTTGACGCTGATATGCATGTCAACATTGTTGGCATATCAAATCAATCACCTCTGTTCAGTTTTTGTTGAATTACATGCATGCATGTCTCTTTTCTGTTTGTGCAACCTTCACTTCAGCCATGTCCTCTGGCAGCATGATAGCACGGCAAAATAAGCAGATAAAAGAAGCCCTGTTCATGAAAAAGGTTCAACAAGACATGAAGGAGGAGCAAACAAATCACCTCAAATGGTAGGTTTGATTAAATATTAAAACTCAACCAAAGTTACTGAATGTTTAATAGATGTGTTTACTTTATGCACCCCCTTTGACTCAGGCAAGTCCATCTGGGTATGGACCCCATGTCAGAGCATGCAACAAGACAGATACTGGAGGAGAGAGAGATTGCTCAGCATGAATATATGGTAAGTTATTTCAGCTCGTGTGGATGTAAAGAAACACTGTGCTCATTGATACTCATTGAAACCAGAGGGCTTGGCTAATACACATTTTCCACCAACACAGTGGAAATAACCTCTAAAAAGTTCTAAAAAGGTATCAGGGTACAGCGGCACCAGGTGTAAAGCCATCAACACTGTGTTGATGGACAAGAGGTCAAAGTCTGACACTTACATGTCCCTTTGCTAGACTAAACTGTCACATTTGGGGGGCCCCACAACAATGTGTGGGTACTATACTTTGTTATTCTGAGACATGAGAAATTTGTGGGGGGAGAAATGTAAACAAAGAGTGTTGTATTAGGCTGTTGCGTAATGTTTCCTGAGAATTATGGACATCTTGACCAACCATAAACAAAAAGTGAATCAGAAAAATGTTGAACAGAAGAAGACATAAAAGTGTAGGCCCTGAGTTGTTTGAGTTCTTTTCCTGTGTTTTCTGAGAGGTGTTGGAGATGGTGACAGTTTGCTGTGTCTGCATTCGAAAGGGAAGATTAAAAAAAAAACTTTATAAAGAATTCAGAAAGTGTATTTAATCATTCCTTATCTGACCATCTTTGATTTCTTAACTTTATATACACCGTGTAAACTGGAAAGTTCTTTATATCTACAGCCCTTACTGATAAAAGTTTGACCTTCCATTAAATGGAGTTTTAATGCATGAAAAATATTTCTTGCTGAAATAACTGATGGGAGCCCAACTCACAGGATCATAGAAGCTACTGAGTCTTTGCCCCATGGGCTTGATGATGGCGGTACATAATTCATGGGAGGCTGTAAGCGGTGAACTACATAGTGGTGCGTATAGATTTTCAGATATCCCCATAATAAAGCCAAACTCTTTTCATCACACCAACACACCAGCATGTACATGTAATTCCTATCATACATAGTGAATATAATAACATATTGAAAAAAAAAAATACGCAGGACACAGGAGGACACAGACCTTGGGAGGATGGAAATGAGTCCTAGTTGGACAGTACTATCTTGCAGGGTAATTTTGATTCACCAAGTCCTCTCTTCTTGGTCAAGGTGTTGGTTTTAGTAGAACACATTTTTTCTGTTTTCATGTAAGACCTTGGAGACATACTCAAATGTGCTGATAGCTCATCAGTGCGTTCCATATTCATACCGTTCACAGTACCTTATTCAGATGTAGAATTATTGGATCCACAGTGGGGTTTTGACCCTTTACATAAAAACCCTCTTGACTGTATGATTGATTTTTATTAAGTCGCCATGGAAATAGTGCAGAGTCAGCCAAACTAATGTCAGTTTTGAAATATGAGTCTCTCTATGTCCTCAAGGTTGTTTGAATAGTTATCAGATCTCTCACAGACACTTAACAGCACTTCCTCCCCATCTCCTTTCCACCTGCACACTTTATAATGCAAATACACACACGCACACAAACACACAAAGTGTCCTCTGCCATACTCTTTCTGTTTTACAGCCTTGTATCACCACACTTTGTGATTTTATGGGAACTCTGTTGTTTTTATTATACTGCCACCTGTCATCATCTAATGTTGGCCCTCTGTGGAGTCTTGACTGGAGGCCAAAGAAATCTGTTTGTCTATTTGCTTCAGAGTTATGTAGTTTTATAGCTTTGCAACATTAATTTTTGCAACGTTATTTTTTCCTCAGCCAGGCTGTGATGGTTAAGTTTACGATTCTGAGAATTAAGCCATCAACCTTTTTTTCCTCTTTAGCCAAAGAGGTTCCAAGTTTTCCTTACAGAGGATATAGATGTTGGAATGTTTGTTTTCCAGTGGCCCTGCAACAGCTATCACTGCCACAGCTTTCCAAAAATAGATAAAATATATTTTTATTCCTTTTTATTCCAGTCAAATTGCAAATCATTTAAAGCCTTATTCACAGCTGTTCACTGAGCATCTCAGAGAGGCCAGATCTTTCACCACTGTAACAGAGTGGGTGTGATCAAATAGTGCAAAAATTAGGAATAATGTCTCAGTGAAAAGTTGTACTGAGATTGCATAGATTTTTTTTTTTATTTTGTCATCTACGCTACATAATATCATTAACCAGTATTAAATGGCTTTAATCTACACGCCTTGAGGCAGCATTATAAATAGACATGATTCTGAAGAGGAGCACCTCTGAAGAGCACTGACAGTGAACACAGTTCACAAATACAAACTCAAACTCTGCCAACTTCACTGGACTTCCCACCTCATTTAGGATGGACACAGCAGTTCTTTTGAAATTTGTTTTTCACATGCGCCAAGTTAGCTGGGTTAAGAGGACCATGCAGCATTAACCTATGCTGCCATCCACGTCGTGTCGTAGTGAATTAAGCCCCTGCTTGTTTCAGAAAAACCAAGCCAAATTTTCCACATCCGAGTTCAAAATTGGCCCGATTGCTGTCCAGAGCTTCCACTAAACATTTGGAGTTTTATGAAATACTCCAAAGAGCACAAAGGAAGTTTCCAAAACTGGACCAGTTTTTCTTTTATTTTCCAAACCACTTAAAGTGTTGCTGTGAACACAAAAGAAAACAAAAGAATTTGTGAATGATTTGCAAATGATTGCATTATGTATTTTATTTATATTTGAAATGGCATCAAATTGTTTTGGGAGGGGGGTGGATTCATACGATCTTTTACTGTACAGTAATTGACTGTTTTATAGGTGAAAAGGGGAGCTGTAGGGCAAGAAGAAACCTTTGCTGCTGGACCACCTAAAATGTTTTCAAGACGAGTGCTTTGTGAAGTAGGACAGGTATGTCGTTAACTTAGTTTTTTTCAATTCAATTCAATTCAATTTTATTTATATAGCGCCAAATCACAACAAAAGTCGCCTCAAGGCGCTTCATAGATACAGAGAAAAACCCAACAATCATATGACCCCCTATGAGCAAGCACTTTTTTTTGCTAAGATCCCCACAAGGAGCTCACCTTAATGGGAAAAGGCGCCGGCATGGTTTTTCCTTATGGTAAATGGTAAATGGACTGGTTCTTTTATAGCGCTTTTTACTCTGAGCACTCAAACCACTTTACACAACTAATTCATTCACCCAATCACACCCATTCACTCAAGCACTTTTTCTAAACTGTTTAGTGCTTACTGTCTAACATTCACACTCACACTCCGATGAACATATCGTAGAGCAACATGGGGTTAGTATCTTGGCCAAGGATATTTAGCATGGAGACTGGTGGAGCCTGGGATCGAACCACCAACCTTCCGGTTAGTAGCTGACCTGCTCTACCTTATGTGGGTGAACTTCTGGAACTTTTTCAACACGACTCAGTAAAGTCTCAGGCAGCACAATGTGCCTCCACAGGAAATTCTGAAGCTTAAGTCGCTGAATTGAAAAACTGCTGCATGATGATCTTTAATTAATACTAAGTATATTCTGTCTTAGTGAATGTGTGGATATGCTTCTACCAAGTACCAGAAGATCTTTTATTCTTTGTACAAGAGCAGTTTCACGCACAAAAGAAAAAAAAGAATCAGTTGCTCATAGCTCATTTCCAGTTTAATCCAATCTAATATTGACTTATTAGTATTCCACTTTCTTTTGTCATTTAAATACTCCTAGCAGAGGCCTAATAAAATTAAACTTTATGCTTTTTTCATGTACACTAAATGTGCAGTTAACTGTCGAACACGAGCAAGTGAGATTTAACAATGAATGTGTTTCTAACCTGTTCCAGGCCCCTGAGGGAGTCCCGGCTTTCCAGTTTTACACCACTTTTCAGTGGGAACTGAGACGAAGAGTTCTCAGACTGTTCCAGCAGGCAGCTCACAAGGTACAGTCATCCATATACTGCAAAGTCTCTGAGGTACATGAGCAAGTACACACATCCATGAGCATTTGCTCAATGCATCGTTCACATACACATCCCTCAGGGGAGGGCTGTTACACCAGCGCCTGTCCCTTTTGTTTAGCTATGTGTAGCTCAAATGTATCTTCTTTACAGTATAGTCAGTTTTCCTGTGTGAGGTGCGTCACAGTAAAAGTAAAGAAATGTAGTATTGTCCACTCTATGACCTTGATGTTCTTCTTTAGCTACTGCTATGCTGACTTGGTGGTATGTTTTGGGTCGTCATGCTGGAAGAACAATCCAAGGGCCATCGTTCAGTTTCTGGGCCAAATCCTGACTGATGGCAACCCATTCTTTCATAATCAGTGCTTGGAGTTTGTCACAATTAGAGGGTTTTTGTTTGTCCACCTGCCTCTTGAGGATTGACCACAAGTTCTCAATCTGATTAAGGCCTGGGGAGTTTCCTGGCCCTGGACCCAACATTTCAATGTTTTGTTCCCCAAGTCTTCACTTTGACCTTATGGCATGGTGCTCCGTCATGCTGTTCTTCAACAAAATGTTCTTGGATGGTTGAAAGAAGCTGCTGTTGGAGGATGTTTTGGTGCCATTCTTTATTCATGGCTGTGTTCTTTGGCAAAATTGTGATTGAGTCCACTCTTTTGGATTAGCAGCAGCACCCCACATGAATGGTCTCAGGATGCTGTTGGCATGAGACAGGACTGATGGTAGCGCTCACCTTTTCTTCTCCGGACAATCCTTTTTCCAAATGCCCCAAACAATCGGAAAGGGGCTTCATCAGAGAAAATGACTTTACCCCGGTCCTTAGCAGTCCACTCACTGTACCTTTTGCACAATATCAGTCTGTCCCTAATATTTTTTTGGGAAAGAAGTGGCTTCTTTGCTGCCCTTCTTGAACCCTGGTCATCTTCCAAAAGTCTTCACCTCACTGTGTTTGCAGATGCACTCAAACCTGCATGCTGCCATTCTTGAGCAAGCTTCGATCCCACAACTGAATCATCTTTAGGAGACTGTTCTGGCCCTTTCTGGACTCTCTTGAGCACCCTGATGCCTTCTTCACAGCAATTGAACCTCTATCTTGATGATCCGATAAATGGTTGATGTAGCTGAAATCTTAGTAGCAACAACATCCTTGCCTGTGAAGCCCTTTTTATGCAGCGCAATGATGGCTGCACGTGTTTTCTTGCAGGTAACCATGGTTAACAGGAAGAACAATGATTTCAAGCATCACCTTCATTTTAACGATTCCAGTCTGCTATTCTAACTCAATCACCACGACATAATAATCTCCAGCCTTGTTCTCGCCAACATTTTCACCTGTGTTAACGAGAAGATTATTGAAATGATCTCAGCAGGTCCTTTTATGGCAGCGATGAAATGCAGTGGAAATGGGTTTTATGGGATTAAGTTCCTTTTCATGGCAGGGAAGGACTTTGCAATTCATCTGATCACTCTTCATAACATTCTGGAGTATATGCAAATTGCCATCATAAAAACTGAAGCAGGAAACTTTCTCAAAACCAATATTTGTGTCATTCTGAAAACCTTTGGCCACGACTGTAGGGGCTCAAATACTTATTTCACTCATTGACATTTAATTCAATTTCTGACTTTTAATGTGTTTTTTCTGGACTTTTGTTGATATTCTGTCACTCCCCATTAAAATGAAACTACCAAAATCAGGTTCATTCATTGGAAGTGTTGATACTTACAAATTCAGCAGGGAGTCAAATAATTATCTCCTCCAATGTACCCACTGCTCCTTCTTTGTCCTCTTCCCAATGCTCCCCCTCCAGGGCTCATTATTGAATAAGAGAAAAACCAAAGGGCTTAAATGTCAAAAAATAATTAGAATTGGAGTGAACCTGAAATCTCTGTCTGACATGTCTCCTGAAATCACAAGTGTGAGTGAGAAGCTTTAGCAAAGCAGTAGCACCCTGCACCACCCTCGTCTCTCCCTTCCAGGTTGTGATTCGACGTCGCATGAACCGGAGACTGGCTTCTTTGAAGAAACTGGCAGACAGTATGAAGAACCTGCCCTTGGCACAGAAAGGTTTTCATTATCCTATGATCTCCTCATTCAGAAATAATCTCATTATCCGATGGCAGTAAGGCACGCTTTATTGAATTTATTCCTTGAGGAAAAAATGAAATGATTATGAGGCTCATAACACATATGCAAGTGTCTGGAACAGAGTTCTGAATGTGAACACTGAAAATTGCAACAAGTCTGGAGAAATTAACTTTTATTTATTCTTTTTTTACATGTCACCTCCTCACGTTTGCTTTAGCTGATAAAGAGAAGACATGCGACCTAAAAGTGTCTGCAGACAAAGTCTTTCCATCTTCATCCCCCTTTTTCTCTAATGAAGATGACCCCCTGGTGAGTACCGTGCACAACTGGTAGTGGAAAATAAAGACTTAACACAGATTTTGAACTGTTCTTGTCCAGTGTTGTGTAAATTAATGTAATCATTAGCAAAAAGTGTGTGGTAATTTATTTCGAATCAGTTTACCTTTCAACCTAACTGGGAGATGACACCCAAAAGACAAGAAACCACTGACAAGTGGGCACTAGCTAGTGTCCTGCACTCGAAACAATTTTCATCCATTATTTCCTGTGAAAGACGTCCTTGATCAAACCGTGGAAATCAATGAGGACGCTCACTTTCCCATACTTTGATTAAATCTTTCATTTCCTACATGCCCCACAGAGAGAGAGAGAGAGATGGGGTAGCCTCTGTGTTCACTGGAACAAATAATGCCATTTGGTCTCCTTCATATTTCTAGGCTAACATTAATTTGCCTGAACTACCGGTGGATACTCTTGATGTGACTGTGACATCGCACATTCCTTTCTTCAAGCTACAGGTAGTTATTTACATCATACACAGCACTTTCAGATCAACAAATTTCACCCAGCAGCAGTGTTGATAAGGAGTAACATAACCATAAACCAGTATAGACCGTATATATAGATTAAACTGGAGCTCTTTCTAACCTTTCTAGCTTTTGAACAAATGTGTTTGGTGACCCTGTGGAGGGCTCAGACACCTAATTTTCACCTTCACCACCGTCAGCGATGCCAAATGCCTCATACAAAGTGTCAAATTACTATTAGTCAAGTCAAGTCAAGTCAACTTTATTTGTCAATTCTGCCACATGTACAGGACATACAGAGAATAGAAATTTCGTTACTCTCAAACCTCTCTATTAATACTGTCATGTATGAGAGCATTTGCCTGTAAAACAGTGCTTTACTTTTCAAACTGGGATATATTTTTCTGAATACTCCTAGAATTATGAATGTAAAATTTTGACCTATAATTATTTTTATTGTTGTTGTACTATTTTATAGTGAAGCGAACATGTAAAGTGCATAAAGTGCAAAAGTCTTATTTGTTCGCTAGAAAGATGGGAAATAAGTGCAACAATTTATTGAAACACGCAAACATAAATTAAAATGTAAATACATGTAATATGAACACCTGTTGTCTTCAGCAAAGTCTGAGCTTTCTAAGGAAATTTCTTCAAGTGTTAACAAGCAAACCAAAAACATTGCTCTGAAAATGGTCGGGTACAGGGACTGTACTGAAAACAAGTGAAAAAGCAGCCAGTTTCCAAAGAAAAATTCAGAAAGAGCTTCAAAAAGCCCAAAGAACTATTGATCAAGACCACTTAATAAAAGACAAGTGCTCACCTAGAGTAGCTTGTACCACGCTTCAAAATAATGCACTTCCTCTGACACAGGTGACGAGTACTGTTAACACAAAATGTGACAGTGTAAAAAACTACATTTTATGTTATCTGGGTCATATTCTGCTTACCTTATAAAAAATCTCATCCTTTGAGTGTTTGACTTTTGAAGCTAGAGTGGATTAACAACCACTGTAGCATCATAAAAATTAAAATTAATCGACCTAGGTAGTGATAGAAGTATGATTTCCAGCGGAAACCATATTTTGGAGCAAATTTTACAACTGTTTTGTCTCAATAACCGCTGAGATTAGAGTTCATTGACAAAATGCTTCATTAACTAGGATGGCTATAGAGAGACAGCGCCGGTAAATGGATTGTGATGGTAATAATGGGGTCATAGGGACTCCTTGTCCTTGTTGATGTTATGTTGTAACCATGCTTTCTGTTGATATTATGCAGGTCCCTCTGCACTATAAGCTTATGGGCTACCAGGCTGTGTCAGCTTGGGAGGCATTTAACTCTTATATTCCCATGACTTTGGCTAGGCCACTGCGTACTGGAGCTCCGGTAACTAAGCACCACATGTTTATTTATAATATATCAGCTATGTATTTATCCACTTATTTGCTTTAAAAATTCTCCTTTTTTAGGACAAGCTGGAACCCAACAGAGCTCATTTTCCCATGACAGAGGACACCACAGCAGGAGAGCAGCATGATGAACAAGACAAAGATGCAGAAACAAAGGATGATTCCAGTCTCTCTTTCTGCGCCCCTGAAAATCTGCTCAGACCTTTTCCAGCAAACCCACTGAGAATCTTTGTAAGGCAGTATTAATCAGGTGCAAAATAGAGGTGCTTTTCTATTTATGATGAATGTTATTATTATTATGTTTCAGAACCCAGCTCCGGGACTTCAGACCTTTAAAACACCCCCTAAATATTTGGAGAGTGATTTGGAGTTTCATCTCTGCCCTCTGCCCAGGTAAGTTATTCTCACCTTTATGATCAATTTATTTCTACGAAACGTCAAACAGCTCATTCTGCTTTCAGGTATACGGTCCCTGAGAGCACATTGTGTGGCATAAGGACCCAAACGCCACACACTCAGAAGAAGTTTCTCAAATGCAAGGTAATTTCCCCCTCATTGTGCAGTTCACAAGTTTCTTTCAGATAATTTTTGTGTCCCATATAGAACATGTCTTCGGAGATTTTTGGTAAAGTATGTTAAATAAACTTGTTCTTACATATTGAGCTTTATACACCATGTCTCATTCACAAACCACTATTTTCTATGTCTAAGTAGAAAAGTATCTTGCCCAAAGATATGTTTGCATGCAGAATGGAGCAGCTAGGGATCAAACCACCAACCTTCCAATTAGTAGATGCACTGCTTTCCCTACTGAGCCATAGCCATCCCACAAAACATAGAAAGTGCTTTTCACTTGTAGTTGATCTATCAAAAACGGCTCCCGTTTTCTGTCTGAAAATTGACATGTCCAGTGTAGCTCAGTGTGATCCCACCAAATCAGCTGATGACTCAGCTCTTACCCTTCCTTCTACTCATCCAAGTGGAGGATTTTACGTAGGCAACACTGTTTAAGCTGCTGTAGCCATGAGCAACAGTTGCTGTAAATCTGCAAGCCACTTTGCAACCCATCTACATCGCAGCTCCTACTGTCACGCTGGATCTGACCTAATCAATATCATATCTGCTGTCAGTGATGCCTGATCTGCTGTGTACTGGGCCTGGCTCCTGCTCTCTCCACCTCTGGCTTTACACATATGCACACTAAAGGGCGGACAGGTCCCAGCACAGAGCCATGCCACCAAAAATAAATTACTGCAAATGGGAAAATCAATCATCTTCTGACTATAGTGGTCCTGACCGAAATGTTTCTTTTTTTCATGATTTATAACAGGAAGTGATCCCTGGGGTTATGAAGTGGAAAAATTTGGATTCTATCACCTTGAAAAGTCTTTCAAACCAGGCCGCTCTCACCAGTGACTGTGCTCCACGCAGGTTGGTCAGAAATATTTTGTCCTCTTTGCTTTACAACGTGAGCTGTGTGTTGAGAAGAGTTCAATCTGGCCGCTGACACGAGTGAATCAAAACCTGCAGATGAACTTTTCCACTACATCACTGTTTATGAGATGTGTCGGGTCACATTTTTCTTCTTATCTGCTAAACTAGGCGGCAAAAAATGACTTCATACCAAGAGCAGATACCCAAAAGTTAAAGAGAAGGTTCTCATGTTCTCAATAAGAGTGTCCAACTAGAACAGTGTCGGTTCATAAGTTTGTTTATGGTACTTGTTTACAGAGGAGAAAGTGGCTCTTGTCCATTTCCTATGTGAAAGAATTTGAACTTTTGACCCACTCGCTGCCAGACCACTTGAAAGACAGCGTTTTCACAAACTACATCAATATATTTTTAAAAAAGACAAGTTACATAAGCCACAGACTCATATTGGTAGTTAATAGTTACCTACTCGGATATAATCCTCTTTCTGCAGTTTGGGATTCACTCTATCATCTCAGTATTCCAGAAACACGACTTCTCACTATCTTCCAAAATAAATATGTCATGTCACATCCACACTGCTTCCAGCTCCTGCCAGGATGAAGGATGTCAAACTCTCCACTTGTAATCGAGATAGCGGAGTTCCTTTTACACGCAAAGAGTTGGAGAAGATGGTTGTACAGTATGTAGGTATTGAAGCACTTATGATTTTGGAGTTAAAATGCTGGGCGCCATTTCCAGCTTTATAAAACAAAGTGCTGTTATTTTAAAACTGTCCATTTAACCAGATAGTTGAGAATAGTGTTTTGATCAAATCAGAGGTTCTAAACGCTGGTGGGGAGAAAAGCCCCACTCAAATCTTCTTTTTCACTTAGCTCTAGTGTAAATAGCCAGATTTAGGGGTTTTTACAGCTGCGGTTATCCATTATTTTTACTTATTTTGAGGTAAAATCTGAGTGTCTATCTGTAAAGATAGAGAGCTTCTTCTGATTCTAAATGTTTTCTCCTTTGCTATGTATATCTGTGTGCGCATGGAATCTAGGTCATACAGTATGGAGGCTTCCCTCACGCTGCAAAATAATGATTTATTCAATCCTCAGTCTAAATGGGCAGTGAATAAATGATGATATTTTTCATGTAGTGTATTAGTGAACACAGCATTGAGCTGTCCTGTTCTATTTGTGGTGGGCTGTGTGCTTCTGTCTGCGCCCTGTCATAACTGATACCAATCAGGTGTGCAAAACACTCTGTGTGTCTGACATTTCTCAAGCCTATACCGCCATGTGCATTGTAATTTGTCTAGCATGAGAGAGTTTCTTGTTTAAAACCAATTTAAGTACCAAAGTGAACATTGGAAAGCTAATGAAGCAGCACTCCTCAAGAGATCCGAAGTCATCTCAAGTCTTTGTTTGACAAGATGCCTGCATAATCTGGGCAACCACAGTTCACGTGGTGCATTTGGGAATGTGTGGGTTTGAATCTCTGCTGCAACTCTGTCTTTTTACCTTTCTGCCTGCTATCCTTTTTTTCCCTCACATGCCTTGTGCTGCGCAATTAGAGCCAAAGGAAAATATTCACTTCATACTTGTCAGTACCTACCTGAAAAGTGTAGATATATAATTGTCTGTGAAGGTTCTCAGTCATCCAGGTCATCGTAGTCAAAGGAGCTTGCAAAGAAAAGCGTCTGGACTTCTTTAAGTTGCTTGAAGACGTTTCACCTCTCATCCGAGAAGCTTCTTCAGTTCTAAGGTCAAATGGTGGAGAGTCCCAGATATAAACCTAGTGGGAGTAACCCCCCACAGAGGGACAAAAGGACCCCCTGATGATCCTCTAATCGCCTGAGCCAAGGTGTGAAACTGGGTGTGGGTCCCAATCAGCCAGAGTTTCGGGTGTGTTCATTGTGAAACCTGACCCCACCTTATCATGCGAATTCCTGAGGTCAGATGGCCCAGGATGTGAGTGGGCGTTAAGGCGTCTGGGAAGGGATCTCAAAACTGGATTATAGATGGTAGAGAGTTGGTGTCGTAAACCCCCGCCTCTGTTCAAAGATGGTCGCTCACAGTGGACATAGATGGCTTCTTTCATTCCTCTTTCAAACCATCTGTCCTCTCTGTCCAAAATGTGAACATTGGCATCCTCGAAAGAGTGTCCTTTATCCTTAAGATGCAGATGGACTGCTGAGTTTTGTCCTGTGGAGGTGGCTCTTCTGTGTTGTGCCATGCGCTTGTGAAGTGGCTGTTTGGTCTCTCCAATGTAGAGGTCTGGGCATTCCTCGCTGCACTGTACAGCATACACCACATTGTTAAGTCTGTGTTTTGGCGTTTTGTCTTTCGGGTGAACCAGTTTCAATAATGCATGAGAGTAACTACCTCTTACAAAGTGTAGTATTAAGTATTTATACAGAGTAAGTGCCAGGTTAACACACATTACAGTTAGCTAATTATCCTACGCTCGATAATGTTAACATATGTAACATGAACAGTAATAGGAACACAAAAAATGCAGATACAGTCCACAACTACTGGGTGTAAATATGTAGTACTAATCATATATTTATATGCATTCAGTACTAGATGTAACACATTTTACATCTAGCTAAAAAGGCTATCTAACTAGCCTTGGCTTGCTAATCTTTAACCAAAATCTTATTTCACAAAAACATAAATGCAACCCAGGCCAGGTCACAGAGTCTTTATTTGTACATCCTTTGCCCCATCATTACAAAGTTGCTCTTTAATATTTTTAAGGAATCCCTGGTTATTCTGTGGTATCACTAACATTTGGCTTATCAGTGTTCTTTTTTTTTGCCCCTAAGTGGTTTCAGCTTTCACTAAGGAGCACCTTTATCAAACATGTTTGAACTGAGATATGAAACCACCTTAAGCACTCCTTTCATCTCAGTGAGACTGAGGAGCTATCTGAAAATTATCTCAATTCATCTGATGCACGGTGGTCCAGCTCTTCAGGGGAAAAAGCGCTGTATGTGTGTGTTTCCTGTATAGATCTGTCAACTACAACACAGAGATACTTCCACTCACCGCAGCTTCTCCTCTCGCCAACCTCCCTGATGATGATGTGGCCCCGCTAATGGACACACTGTAAGTAGATGAGGAACTATATTGATCTTTGTGCTGGGAGCTTCTTTTTTTATGGGTCTCATGGGAAAGTGCTCCTTTGATTATTTCACTGTGTGTGTGTAACCTCATGCAGGTGTGAAGGCTCAGGAGTCCAACTGACACCCGAGATGATCAGAGCAGAATTCTTGTGTGGAGAAGTTCTCGTCTCCATTAGCAACCTCGACGCAGGAAAGACAACCGTGTAAGTGTAGGGATCGTGAGCGTGCAGCAAAGCTAAAAGATTACTCATACATACAGTCTGGAAGAGATTCAAGAGATAGTTTATGGCATGATGAATGGATGTTTACATGAAGGAAGCCCTTCACAAGCAATAAAAGGGATGAATGCTCCTTTGCACACACATAGATATTTTGGAAAAGACAAAACACATGTTTAGTTTGAAGAGGGGAAGTTGTCAGGATATACCAACCATTAAGTTAATAGATTGAATCAGTTCGTGTACCTAAAGTTTGTTCCAGCAAAAGCTTCCTGGGAGCTGGGAGTTTTTTTTAAGTGTTGTCATAGCAACGAAACTGATCTTTAATCTATTCAGCTTATAATCACATTAGATGTAATATATTGTAGCAAATATGTTCTTATATCACTGGTCTATGCTGATAGCGCCATTTCTCAAAATTTAATTTAGAGGCCAAAAAATATTTGTTTAGGTTTTCAGGATTTTATGAAAAACATAAACACATTAAATAAAATAAAATATATATATATTTTAAATAGTGATGATTAATGAGGTAATAATGATACTGTTAATACTACTGAGTAGGGCCCAACTAATATAGGAATAGGATTAGCCCAGTAGCGATACTGATATTTGATTATCTGAAAATAGCAAATATAAACAAAAGCCAACCTACTAGTGAACAGCTTTTTTTTTTTTTTAATCATACAATTAAAATGAATGGTAATGCTTGAGTTGTTTAAACATTACAATATTAAACATTTTAACACCTGTAGATGGAAAAAAATCGTATTTTGGAAACTTATTAGCATATGCTAGAAATCATATGGGTTTTCTTTTTTGGGTTTCACCAGTTGTAAAAGAAATTTAACAATTTGCTCAGTACCATTTGCCTCAGTCTTATAATGGATTTATTCGTGCTATCTCTCCTTTTGTTAATCTTTTTACAGATTTACTCAGTGCAAAATTGATGTGACATAATTGATAACTATTCACATTTTAAAAAGGCAGCTGATATGTTTTTGTTTTTTAAGCTTTAATTTAGTTTTTATCATTTCTCATCATTTTTAAGGTTTTTTCTAAATTGTCGTTGAGAAATTAGGAACGATACGTGTTGTACTCGCTACTACAGCTGCTCTTCTTCCATCTGTAAAGTTAAATTGTTCTGTCCCAGGCACCAGAGGCAGCATCACATTGAGGCGACCTACAGGTCTGAGTTTAACCAGATGGGAAAAAGAGTGATGACTAGACTGAAGCAACTTGGAGTCACTGACAGAACTTCTCATTTACCTGAAGAAGACCGTGAAAAGCCGAAGCCTGTGCACACACATCCTATACACTCACATGAGTAAACACCACTGCAAGACTACAGATAAGCATTATACCCATCCTACTCACTCATACAACACTCTCCTTTGTTGGCCCTGACATGTCTTTGAAATAAAACCTGGTTACTTTCCCACCCACTCATAAGCCTCCTTTCTACCCACTCAAAATTACCAGTGAGCTCCCCTACTGTGCTTTTACAAAGCCTGAAAATTTGTTATCCCTCCACCTACTCAGATTCATATATAAGCATGGCTGCATTTTACACACCATTACCTACATTAAATGAAATATGATCGTTCTGCATTTTATATTTGAATTCTTTTGTAAAAGTTTATTACAATTAAATCTTATTATGTTATCCACCAACATATAATGCTTGATGTTTGACCACTGACTCTGACTGTGTATTTTCCATGTTCCTGCTGTAACATGACATTTAGATTGAGCCTGCACTGATTAGAGTCAGCTATTTGTCTGATGTGTAGCTACCTGAAGAAGAGATATTATTTCTGTATTTATTAGGAACATCAGTTCAACATTTATATTTTTGTGGCTCTTAAAGAATAGATGCTTAGGTCAGTAATTAGTTACCAAAACAGCTGACTGGCTGTGAACTCACTGGGTTGGAGTCCAGTTCATACGTGTTCTCCGACCCCTAGAGGGAGCTCCAACTCTATGAGTGTTATAAGGGTCTCCACATTTATTTGTCCTTCAGTGAGTATGCTCGCTTGTAATGACTCTGCTGTAGAGAAATACAGTAGAAGTGCAGTATATGAACTTGTTTTACAGACATGCAAAAAAAGGGTCAGATTTTTTTGACATGGGGTTAGGTGCAGTGTACTAAAGCCCTTAGCCATGATCCTTCACTGTCAGAATGCATTGAGGTGACAGTGAAGCGTGGTCCTGATTTCGCCTCAGCTTAAAAAGGAGAATTCGACTCAGAGATTAAGTGAATTATTATCACTCGTGTTATTATAGTCCTATTTCACTCTATAGCTTAAACCGAGATATGAGCCGTCTGCCTCAAAAGAAGCCTATAGCCACAGATTAAATGCATGTCTGTCTCAAATGAAATATGTAATAGACAGCATAATAATAGTAACAGGCATCATGATGTGTGTGTCTGCGAGTAGGAAATAAGGAGTTGCAGTACACCAACATATTACAGTTTGTATCAATTTTTCACCCAGCAGTCTGCATCTACCAATTCCACAGAAAACACATCTACCACAGTGCCTTTTATGGCTCACGTTACACTAAAGCTTTCACCCCGTGAATACAGGTGCTTTTATTCGTGTCTCCATTCCAATTGAAAAATGGGACAAAACACTCAAAGACTCAACAGTGAAAATGGGAACTCTAGCTTCAGCAAGCTCAATATGTGCAGCACCCCGTCGTAAGAAAACAGCTTCACCCCATTGACACGCTGGTCACGATGACCCGATCATCCCCTACAATCTCCCAAAGAGGACAGAATCAAAGCAAGAGGTCCTTTTGGGGGTAGAATCTCCCTCTCTCTGTAACTCCATCAATCACAGTTTACAACCTGCAGCAACAGCCTTGTTCTCTGGTTTCTAGAACATTCCCCTTCATTTGTGCATACTTGTAGCTGCTCTTCTTCTTGTGGAGGCTTTTCACCTGACATGTTTCACTGAGTAATTTGCCAACACTTAGGTGAGAAATTGTGCTGGGTTTTTGCCTCAGAGTAGTGGCTCCTCAGAGGTACAACATTCTCCCTCAAATTCTTTGACAGGGCAACCACAGCAGCTTCTGTGAAAAGCTGAACAGTCCTTGTCTGTTGCTTGGAATGGCTTCGAGGACCTGAGCTGTGCAATATTTATTTTACCTCATACTGTAGTGTGCAAAAGAATCTCGAGTCACACCTCATTTCTTTGTATTTTTCTTGGAAAAGACAACATGGGTCGTTTATTGAAATGTGTGCAAACTCACGGAAGTAGTGTTCTTCTTTCAGCTGCTCTCACAGCAGGTCATGCGCCTCCATCTTCCTCCTTAACTACATCCATGAACCTCCACCAAGAGCCTCCTCTTTCCCTCCTGCCTGGAAGCTCCATATTCAACATCCTTTTTTCAGTGTATTCACTATCCCACATGCCCAAGCAATCTCAGCCTTGCCTCCCTAACTTTGTTTTAACCACCCAACATGAACTGTCCCTAATATATCATTTCTAATCTAGTCCAACCTGGTCAAATCTCCACACACGCAAAAATAGTTTGTACAAGTCTGGTATGACCACCTTTATTCTATTTGTTATTATTTATTCTAACACAGCCTAAACTCAGATAGGCAAGCTTTCTTGGAATTTCTTTAAGTAGCTGAAAGGCATTCAAAGCTTTTCTTTGGATGTTTCTGCTTTTTGTTCTGTTCTCTGTCATGATGATCACACACTGCTTCAACAGTGTTGATGTTGGGGTCTGGGGAGGCCAGTCCATGACTCATTGTGTGTTTTTCTATCCAGCTATGCTTTTACTGCACTGGCAATGTATTTGGCATCATTATCATGCTGAAACATGACATCATTACTATCAAGCACCTTCCAGATGGTATTGTATGCTGGGTCCTTTGTTGCAATCATAATTCCATCAGTTTTGCCAAGAGCATCATTGGCTGAAACGCAGCCCCAAACCACGACAGAGCCTCCACTGTGTTTTTGCAGCACTCACTGTTGTACTGCTTACATGAATACTCATACATACTAATGATGACCTGAACCAAACATTTGGCATTTTTGTCTGTGAAGGTTCTCAGTCATCCAGGTCATCGTAGTCAAAGGAGCTTGCAAAGAAAAGCGTCTGGACTTCTTTAAGCTGCTTGAAGACGTTTCACCTCTCATCCGAGAAGCTTCTTCAGTTCTAAGGTCAAATGGTGGCGAGTCCCAGATATAAACATAGTGGGAGTAACCCCCCACAGAGGGACAAAAGGACCCCCTGATGATCCTCTAATCGCCTGAGCCAAGGTGTGAAACTGGGTGTGGGTCCCAATCAGCCAGAGTTTCGGGTGTGTTCATTGTGAAACCTGGCCCCACCTTATCATGCGAATTCCTGAGATCAGATGGCCCAGGATGTGAGTGGGCGTTAAGGCGTCTGGGAAGGGATCTCAAAACTGGATTATAGATGGTAGAGAGTTGGTGTCGTAAACCCCCGCCTCTGTTCAAAGATGGTCGCTCACAGTGGACATAGATGGCTTCTTTCACTCCTCTTTCAAACCATCTGTCCTCTCTGTCCAAAATGTGAACATTGGCATCCTCGAAAGAGTGTCCTTTATCCTTAAGATGCAGATGGACTGCTGAGTCTTGTCCTGTGGAGGTGGCTCTTCTGTGTTGTGCCATGCGCTTGTGAAGTGGCTGTTTGGTCTCTCCAATGTAGAGGTCTGGGCATTCCTCGCTGCACTGTACAGCATACACCACATTGTTAAGTATGTGTTTTGGCGTTTTGTCTTTCGGGTGAACCAGTTTTTGCCTGAGCGTGTTGCTGGGTCTGAAATACACTGGGTTGTCGTGCTTGGAGAAAACTCTCCTGAGTTTCTCTGATACACCGGCTACATAGAGGATGACAATGTTGTTGCGTCTGTCTTTCTTATCCTCCCTCGCTGGTGTCTGATCTTCTTTTCTGTGCCTCTTTGCTGACTTTAAGAACGCCCATTTAGGATAGCCGCACGTTTTGAGTGCTTCCTTTACATGTGTGTGTTCCTTCTTTTTTCCTTCAGGCTTAGAGGGAACATGTTCTGCCCGGTGGTGTAGGGTCCTAATTACTCCAAGTTTGTGTTCCAGAGGATGATGGGAGTCGAACAGTCTCCACGGCCTCCGTGATGGGTATGTAAGTGAAGAGAGAGACTACATCAAAGGACACCATGGTTTCATCTCGCTTTAAGGCTTCGTAGGTATTGTACCCCTGTTACGTCTGTTATTGTACCCCTGTTATTGTACCCCTGTTACGTCTGTTAGGAGGGGATAACACAACAACTCCGGAAACTCAGTACAGGTGTTATGAAAAAAATGTTTAATGGCAGCGCTCTCCCAAAATAAACAACCCAGACTCAAACAACAAATGTGGGGGGAAAAGGGACAGTTAGGTTGTGCCAAAAAAAAAAAAAACACCAAAAAGACAAAACCAAAACTTAGCTGAGCTGAGCTACTATCCTAGAAAAGCAACAAACAGGAGAGAAAGATCCTAAACCTCAACTTAAAACAAGCTCAAAATTACATGGGTGGCACCAACCTACTTACCTAGTGTTTCTAACACAAAGACTCTACGTGAGTAAGTGTATGGGGTCCCCAAACTTACCTAGTCCACTTTACTCCCACCACAATCATCAAACAAAAGAAAGACAGCAGGAAAACGTCACACATGTGTCAAACAATTCAAGGAGGGAAGAGAGCCGCCCCCAGCCACAGGTGAGTCTCCTTATCAAGGGTTTCACTCCTGGTTTGTCCAATCAGGGCCTCCCTCCTCTAATTAGTTGGACGTCCCCAGATTGACATCAGCCTGCAGTCTGCGACCTAAGGGAATGGCAAACAAAAGGGGAGGGAAAGAAAACATGCAGCCTGCAGACACGTAACAACCCCCCACAAGCAGCTACAAAAAGAAAGTTATAGCTTGCCTTCAAGACTTTGAAAAGGACAAAATTATTGACCGCCTTACATATCACTGCCTTTACCCAGGGGATGCCATACCCTGCATTTACGGACTTCCTAAAATCCACAAGGAAGCTGTCCCACTCAGACCCATAGTCAGTAGCATAAACTCAGCCACTTATAACATTGCTAAACACCTTGCTACCATCCTTGCTCCTCTCGTGGGGAACACCCCACACCACATCAAGAACTCCACCGACTTCACCGACAAGGTCCAGAAACTTACCCTGGATCCAGATGAAACCATGGTGTCCTTTGATGTAGTCTCTCTCTTCACTTGCATACCCACCACGGAGGCCGTGGAGACTGTCAGAAAACGACTACAAGAAGACAGCTCCTTGGAGGACAGGACCAACTTCACAACCCGATCAGATTTGCACACTGTTAGACCTCTGCCTCACCACTACATATTTCAAGTACAACGAAGGCTTTTACAGACAAAAACGTGGCTGTGCCATGGGCTCCCCCGTGTCACCTATTGTAGCCAACCTTTACATGGAGGAAGTGGAAAGGAAGGCTCTTGGCTCTTTCAAAGGAAGAGTACCCAGCCACTGGTACAGATATGTAGACGACACCTGGGTCAAAATCAAGACACAAGAAGTGGAATCCTTCACTGCGCACATTAACTCTGTGGATAAAAACATCAAGTTCACCAGGGAAGACACAAAGGACAACTGTTTGCCTTTCCTGGACTGCGCTGTGCACATTGAAGAGAACGGCAACCTCAACATCGAAGTTTACCGGAAGCCCACACACACGGACCAGTACCTCCTGTTCGACTCCCATCACCCTCTGGAACACAAACTTGGAGTAATTAGGACCCTACACCACCGGGCAGAACATGTTCCCTCTAAGCCTGAAGGAAAAAAGAAGGAACACACACATGTAAAGGAAGCACTCAAAACGTGTGGCTATCCTAAATGGGCGTTCTTAAAGTCAGCAAAGAGGCACAGAAAAGAAGATCAGACACCAGCGAGGGAGGATAAGAAAGACAGACGCAACAACATTGTCATCCCCTATGAAAAACTCAGGAGAGTTTTCTCCAAGCACAACATCCCAGTGTATTTCAGACCCAGCAACACGCTCAGGCAAAAACTGGTTCACCCGAAAGACAAAACGCCAAAACACAGACTTAACAATGTGGTGTATGCTGTACAGTGCAGCGAGGAATGCTCAGACCTCTACATTGGAGAGACCAAACAGTCACTTCACAAGCGCATGGCACAACACAGAAGAGCCACCTCCACAGGACAAGACTCAGCAGTCCATCTGCATCTTAAGGATAAAGGACGCTCTTTCGAGGATGCCAATGTTCACATTTTGGACAGAGAGGACAGATGGTTTGAAAGAGGAGTGAAAGAAACCATCTATGTCCACTGTGAGCGACCATCTTTGAACAGAGGCGGGGGTTTACGACACCAACTCTCTGCCCTCTATAATCCAGTTTTGAGATCCCTTCCCAGACGCCTTAACGCCCACTCACATCCTGGGCTATCTGATCTCAGGAATTCGCATGATAAGGTGGGGCCAGGTTTCACAATGAACACACCCGAAACTCTGGCTGATTGGGACCCACACCCAGTTTCACACCTTGGCTCAGGCGATTAGAGGATCATCAGGGGGTCCTTTTGTCCCTCTGTGGGGGGTTACTCCCACTAGGTTTATATCTGGGACTCTCCACCATTTGACCTTAGAACTGAAGAAGCTTCTCGGATGAGAGGTGAAACGTCTTCAAGTAACTTAAAGAAGTCCAGACGCTTTTCTTTGCAAGCTCCTTTGATTTGGCATTTTTCTTATATTTAGTTAAATCTCTCCCTTAATATTGGATTCTTGACAGCCACCCTTCCGCTGAGACTACTTCTGAGGAGACTTCAGTGAGTAGTGCATCTCTCGTGTCCTATGTCAGGTCCACCATTTGTCCAAAATCCAAAAACACCATGCTGAGATATGGTAAGTTTTTAGTCAATACTTCTTTGAGGGTACTTTTTTATGCCTGTCAAACTGAGTTACCTTTGTACTTTTTTCAGATTAAAAAGAAAGGGAACAAATTTTGTGTTTGGCTAGCAAGTGCCAAAAATATCATGTACAAATGCTTCTTTGCTTAGTTATCTGTTATATGTAGCCAGGAAAGTGGCTTAATAAACAAAAAAAACATTTGAAAGTCGCCAGGTACAAACGAATGAATGACAAATGAAAAGGCGTTCGGAAACCCTGAAGAACTACTGCTCAAGACCACTTTAAAAATAAATTACAAGGAAGTCCGTCTCCTTGGAAGTACAATAGAAAGGAATGAGGGGTGACTCAAGACTTTTACACAGTGCTGTATATAAAGCCCTAACTGAAGTCTGTTTGAGACTAAAGCTTATTTTATAATTGTTTCTGACTTTGAATGGAAATGACTTCATTCATGTCCGTGTCTTCAACTAGAGAGAACAGGAGGCAGAAGGCAGTGCTAAAAATGTGGAGGATGGTCAGGTCACTTTGTCTGACAGACTGTGAGCCAGAGATAACAAATTAGAAAAAGTTTTTGCTAATGCTATGTCAGCTGTTTTTCTGACATAAACAACTTGCTGCGACATCTTCACCAACTATTTCTGAACATAAACTCAGGCTCCTGCTAATATCACTTAATGTCTTGTCCTTGATGACAGAGAGCTTTAATGGCAGTGGCAGTGGCAAGATGCCCTGAACAATTTGCTGAGTGAAGTCACTGAAAGGTCTGTCTAAATTAAGGGATGTTGTACTTCTACCTCTGTCAAAATTGAGTGCATTTAAGTGGGAGGAACAGCCAAGCTGGCAAAACACGGCATGTCTCTGAGTCGCCCTCTGAAGCGGGCTTCCAATGGAAAAACTAACAACAGGTAATTTGTGGTCATACAGTTATTGCTGCTTTTACATCAGAGCAAAACTAGAGTTCCATTTACCTTTAGTGGTACATAGAGAGCCTGACATTTTATCATATTTGCACTTTTGTTTTTTCCAAATGACAATTCATTCTTTCTACCGGCTCAATGTTGTTTGATGCTGTTTTTTTTTTAAAAAAGACATAAAAAAAACATGGTTACCAAATGGTTCATCTTTTGGTTCAGTGATTTCATATTTGAATACCAAAAACAAACAATAGACATACATGTAGCAAAAGAGATGCTGAATTCTGTCAAAGTTCTGTAGTAACAAAGATAAAGTTTGATTTTTCAAACAAAATGGATAAAAAACTGAAAGAATGCAGTTTATTCCAAAAGAATATCCAACCACAGATCAAAGCCATTGCTTATTGTGAATATTGTACATTTTATAGCCAATATTTAGGGCCTGAAATAACCACGATGATCTTAGTTTTTTTAGACTAACATTGCCACATGAGTAAAAGATGCTATCTATTTTCCCAAAAAGCCAGCTTCATGACTTTTGACTAGAAAATGGAGCCAGATTTGGATGACTCCTTTAAAATTGATGGGTTAAGGAATTATTTGCTGCTATTGCTGGGTAGATGTATAGAGAAATGGAAGATCAAGGAAAGCCAAAGTGGAACCTTAAACTGTGATTTAACAACTTCTACTTTTGTTAAAATTGGTTCTATGGCATCTGAAAAAGAAAAAAGTGCTACAGATTGGGTGCTTTCATTGTATCGATTGGTTGCTCAATTTAAATTGCTGCTCACATTTTCCAGTCTCCAAACCTGGGGTGATTTTTGTCATGCCTGGGAAATTAACTGTAGTTAATTTAATTTAATTTAATGTAAATATGTAACAAAAAATTGTGTATGTTTCTGTTCTGTGTCCTGTGTACTGTTTGTTTGGCTGACAACCAAATTTCCCCTTGTGGGACAATTAAAGGACTATTCTATTGTATTCTTATTCTAAAAAGCTAGAATCTCAGGATCGTAACTTTGAGCCAGAGTGCTGTGTGATTTTTAAAATTGGAGTCTTCCTCGCTTGCACACTTATCATTGTGGTGCGAAAAGCATTTTATTTATTTATTTTTTTAAATGCCAGACTTGTCATCTCTCTATAGCCAGCAGCTTTTATTCATATTCTTGCGAAAATTATGAATCATCTCTTAAGTGAGCTATACGGAGCATCAGTGTTTTCCACGTTTGACGCACTTAATCTCAAATTATTATTTATTGAATGAAATGACAGAAATGTGAATGCCATTCTGCTGTCTCATAAGTGGGCATAATTACCTTTCCTTTAAATGTCATTTATGTACTTTTTGTCGAATGTACGGAAGCTTTATGAGCCTTTTTGTCTTACTCAACAATATCAGAACTTCCACTGCAAAATAAATTACTTCTTTCTTCTGCAGTGGCTCAGTTTTGATTAATGCACATTCTCTACCTTAACAAGAGAGAATTTTCTCTAAATAACCTTTATCACTGACTCACTTGTGTTGGCAGTGTTAATATGTTGTGTTTTGAAATGTCACTGGTCTGCAACCCCTGACACAGCCTCAAGCAATGCAAAGTTGCTGCTGGATTCTCTGAGTCATCTCTGAGTGGTGTGGTTGCACTGTTTCTGCTGCTATCAGTCTCTGCAGTTTGTTAAACAATTACTTCTCACTTTTCAAAGCGGCTACACATAACTTTTAAAGTTACTGCAACCGGATAAGAGATAGTTTTTTCAACTTTTAGTTGCATCATTGAAGTGGCTGCCAGTTAGATGCAGACAAGCAAACTGATGCCTCCATGGACGTCCCTGAAGATGCCTGGTCTCTAGGGTACAATCAGGGCTCCGATTGTCTGGTAACCCTTTCCAGGTAAAACCAGTTTTATTTACATTATACATGCTTCCCTTAGGCAGATCATAAATCTTCATTGCAGTTGAGGCCCAGCTCTATCTATGGCACACACCAATTAGTTAAACTGAAGGAATGATCTCTAATTTCCTGCTTCCGTGTGTGGTGGGGCGTGGTCTGCTGTGCCATGCAGGGAATCTGGGTTTGGGGACAGTCGAAAAATATTGTTTTGCCCTGTGTTTTAACATGGCGGGCATGATTGAGGATGCTGTGCAAGTGCGTCTGCCTTCCCTGCATGTCACTGCAGACCACGCCTGTCCCCACCGTGTTTGCAATGTTTGCAGCAGTATTTGTAAAACCAACTGTGGTTTAAACAGTTCGCTGCTTACTAATTTGCATTTTCACACACACACACACCGTCTAAAAATAGCAAGCAGTCAGTGCATTGCTGACTCGACACACAGCCTCCTCTCACACCAAACTCTTATTTTATATTACAAAGACGTCTTATATTTACAACCACTGTCAGATCTGTCAGCTTTAGCGCCTAACCAATTTCGACAAATTTAAGTTAACTGTCCAACCGATAAAGTCCAACTTTTTTGTGATCAGTTAACCAGTATCAGACTCTAACTGTTTCTGGCCTCATCTCTAAAATCCCTAAGTTAATTTAAAAGCGTCAACCAACCCAAACTTTGCCTGAAGCTCTATTTTTTGGCGTTTCACAGCCAAGGCTTACCCCGAAGTTTTAAGTTAAAGTTACACACCCGAAGTCCAACTTCTGCTTGCCAAAAAAGCGCAGACTACCGTTCCAAACGGTAAGGAGACTCTAACTCCTAGTTATTCTGGAGTGCCCCAAGCTCCACAGTGACCAACTGACTATCCCTCTTCGAGGACAATGCCTAACCGTCCTTGGCATTGGCAAGCGTTACCTCTGAGCACTGCGCTTCCTAGCAAATCAAATTCAAATTCAAATTCAAATTTTATTTGTCACGTACACAGTCATACACAGTACGATATGTAGTGAAATGCTTGGACAACTGCTCGTGACCTAAAGAAAACAAAAGAGGAAAAGGCTATGAATAAGATAGGAAATAAATATGAAAAATTAAAAAGGGTAAATTTAACTAGGAAGGAATAAAATATAAATTAAGGTTAAAAATGAAATAACTGTACAACACAAATTAGAATGAAGGGTAAATTTAACTGGGAAAGAATAAGATAAAATATATAAATTAAAGTTGAAAATAAAATAACTGTACAACAAAATACACAATATAGAACTATTTAAGAATGTATGAAGAAATATAAATAAATATATACACAATAACAGCAGCTGTACAAGTATTAACTGGAAATGAAGAATGTAGTGACCAGTGTTGTGCAATCCACATTATGTCTTGTGCAGTGCAAATATGCTTACAGTGATTTAAGTGATTTAGCAGACTCTAACTGCCGTCCTATAATAATTTATAACACTTTAAAACAACAGTTAACCCCCCAAAACAAGGGTCTGACTGAGGCAGGTGAAACCTAGTGGTCAATGGAGACTCAAACTCACAAAATGACCACTCAGGTCCACTCTTATTACCAATTTGGACTCTAACCAACAAAATGACCAATTTCCTACTAAACTACTTGAGACTCTAACTCAATTTCTTTGGGACTTCAACCCAGTATTTAAACTTTTCTTAGCAGACTCTAACTGCTTTAGCAGACTCTAACTGCTCTAACTCATGAGATTTTCATCAAAATCAAAACAGACATCCACCAGTAATTTCAGTGAGTAGACTTAAATTTTATCATGTCCAATTTGGCACACTTTGGAAATAATTCAACAGGTAGTGCCTTACCTTTGGATAAGCCGGCTTATGCCCACTCACTTCGACCACTGGCACTCATGTCTGCCCGTCCGACCACCTTAGACCACCGAATTTCTCCGTCTACACCTCCAACTCTCTCCCTCCTCAACCACCGGACGAGCCCCCAAATGTTAAGGTTCACATATTGAGGAAGGAGAGTACAAACAACCATTGGTCCAGAAGATCTTGGTCAAACAATTGATTTTTAATGAATACACGCGTGGGAAGACCACTCTGTACGCAGACAGGGATTGATCTTCGACTTAATCAAAGCATGCACAGATTTTTATAGCATCAGGGTTTGAATTAATGACGCCCCTTCATACGTCACAGACAGAATATATACATACGTCAAATCAAAACCACAATGACTTTTAACACGGTTTAAAAGAACATTGTCTTCTATCTCGTCTGGAACACGAGCCCCACATCCTGCCAGACGCTGTTCCTCTTTCCAGGTATGTGTGCGTGTGTATATGTCAGCCTCAAATGCTCTCTCAATTCACCCGTTGCACTTCTGACCTTTCACCAGAACAGAGGCTCATCCTTATGTGTAATAACCGAACTGAAACTGTATGTACTATGTTGAATAAATGTTTTAATCAAGAACCTCTACTAAAAGTTTAATAAAAGAATATAAAACTATAATAGACAATTTGAATAACCTAGTAATTCAAATAGCCTCGTCTAACCTGCTCCTCAGAATAACCTGTGCTTAGATTCTGCTTTCGGTTTCAGTTCTGCAAAGCCTGCAACTTCCTGTCAGCCTGCAACTTAGTCTTTCTGAAAGACACACACACTGTTTAAACCTCTGAATGCAATATCAATACTGTAAATTATATTATTAATGCAATAGTAATGTTGATGATTATTAACAATAAATTAACATTAAATAATAAATAAATAATTAACAGTAAAATAATTTCCCTGATCTCCACACTATACTTGGCCCTAAAAATCTTAGAAACATGGTATCTAACCATATACTGTACTTGCTTTGGATGGCATTACCTTGGCCTAGAGTAACACGGTGAGGAATCTTGGAGTCATTTATGACCAGGAAATGTGATTTTATGTGCATATTAAACAAACATGTACCACTGCTTTCTTGTATTTGCACAATATCTCTAAAATTAGAAACACCCTATATCACCCTAACCTGTGGTGATATTCAATTCAATCTTATTTAAACAGCGCCAAATCACAACAGCAGTTACCTCAAAGCGCTTTATATTGTAAGGTAGACCCCAGAATAATACTTACAGAGAAAAACCCAACAATCATATGACCCCTTATGAGCAAACACTTTGGCGACAGTAGGAAGGAAAAACTCCCTTTTAACAGGAAGAAACCTCCAGCAGAACCAAGCTGAGGGAGGGGCGGGGCCATCTGCTGCGACCGGTTGGGGTGAGAGAAGGAAAACAGGATAAAGACATGCTGTGGAGATATCAGAGTTCTTTCCTGTTATGATGTTTGGAGATGACATTGTGATCTGTGGAGAGAGTACGGATCAGAGCCTAGAGAGATGGAGGTATGCTCTAGAGAGAAGCAGAATGAAAGTTATTAGATACAAGACGAAGTACAACAGGTGGAAAGATGAAGATGCAAAGAGTAGAGGTGGTGAAGATAGATGAGCTTAAATGCCTTGGGTCAACTATCCAAAGCAACAGAAAGCGCACAAGAGAGGTGAAAAAGAGACTACAGACAGGGTGGAGACGAGTATCGGGGTGATATGTGATAGAAACATAGCACCAAGAGTGAAAGAAAAGGTTTACAAGACAAAAGTGAGATCTGCTATGATGTGTGGTTTGAAAATGATGCCACTGACAAAAAGACAGGAGACCAAGCTGGAGGTGACAGAGCTGAGGATGCAAACATTTTCAGTGGGAGTGACCAGAATGAAGAGGATTGAAAATGAGTATATCGGAGGACAGCTCAGGTTGAGATGATTTGGACATGTGCAGAAGAGGAAGAGCAAATATCCTGGACCTCTGATCCTCTGTGGCGACCCCTGAAGGGAGAGGATGAAAAAAGAAGATGCTGATACTGTATTTTTTTTTTTTTTTTTTTTTTTTTTTTGGCCTGTCCCGTTTGGCTCTTTTGCCATCAGAATTGTTGTCTAAAGGCAAAGAAAGATGCCCAACGGATTTACTTTACCAAATTGACCATCCCAGCCTTGCCGTAATGGTCCATTTGATTCACCTTTTATTGTTCATTTTATTTTCACTTACTGAATACGGGACAGACTTGACTGGGGGAAAGAAGGGGAGAAAGAAAGAGGGAAAGAGAAACAGCTGAGAAGAGGGACGGGGGAGAAGGGCAAAAGACAAAAACCAACAGAATGAGCAGAAAAAAAAAGAAGAAAAAAAAATGCATATATCAATCACCTGGGTGACCTGCTGAGAAAGAAAAAAGAAAACAAGCAGAAGAGAACAAGAGTAATAGAATAAACAACATCACAATGATATATGGGAATATGACAGTAAATACTAAATATTAAACATTATTGTGCAGCACATAAGATCAACAGAACACAGTGTGCTTTGAGGTAGGAGCCAAAAAGGGTGTAGTTTGTGGGTGTGATCACCCGTGTGTACACCTGTGAGCATGGACGTGCTTGTTTTTTGTTTTTTTAAAAGGTTCCTTCATGTAATGATCTGCTAGAGGGTGTGGGGGGGGGGGGGGGGGGGGGGGGCACAGCCCCGTCCTCCAGGGCATGAAGCAGGTATGGAGGAGATCAAAACTCCAGACATCCAGAGGCCCTCAGAACACAAGAGACCAAGAAAGACCAACAGAGGGGCAGCTGCGCCACTGTCCCAGAAAGAGCTGAGGAGAGTCCCAGATGAGGGCTCACTCAGCAGCCGCGGAGCAGAAGCCAGGGGGAGTTGCAGTGACGCGCCCGTGAGCTCCGCCGGCAGCCAGCCGTGCCTGAGTGACCGAGCCCCAGGCCGAGAGGCCGGGGGCACCCCACCTCCGAAGTGGCCCGAGCAAGCTCCAGGCTCCAGGCCCCGATAAGCGGCCGCCAAGGAGTGAGCCGGTGTGTACCTGGACGCCCATCCCCGGACACAAAGAACCACCAACGCACCGATGTCTGAGGGAGTCCGCCACTGGCAGGGGAAGTGGTGGTAGGGGCCTCCAAACCTTGGAGGGCCTGAGATGTCCCCAGAGAGGTGACGCCTGACACCCAACCTGACATATAGACACAGACATACAGGCACACACAGATACAAACATCCATTCCCACCCTCATGCTCTCATATGCACTTACTCCACACTCAACCAACGTGGAGACAGACATAAAGAGACGCTGTACACATGATCACACTCCCCAAGCGTACTCTACAAACCGGGTCTAGGTACCCTTGCCCCTGGAGGGGGGAACTGCACCCAGACCCAGGTGGTGTTACCCTTTTCCCTGGGGTGGGGGGAGGCAGACCGCCCCGACTCCGCAGCAGCAGGGAGGCCCCACACTCCAGACCGCAGTCGGACGGCCAACTCCTCCTCCTAGCTGATACTGTATTTCCATGTATGTTTACACATTTCAATACATCGCTACAAACATTTATCCAGTTTCCTTTAAAATATAAAGAATTAAGGGAGGCTCAAGACTTTTACACAATACTATACTTTTAAGGTGGAATGTTTTTTTTTTACATGAGTAGACACTGTGGCTCTCCTTTAATATCATTATATCAATACAGCAGTACACGGCCATTTTCTCCTCTGCTAAAGAAAATCTTAAGCCTCTTAAAATACCTCTTCCCCACTCCTAACATTTCTTTACCTTAGAAACTCTAAGATGCTTTATCATTCGTATCTCTAATGGGAGATTCTTAGAAAATTCGAAGGAATTTTTTAGAGTTTCGTCACTAGGATCAGGACTTAGTATTGTGAAGCTTTGTGAATATGGGCCCAGAGCTTTAGCTGGCTGAATTTGAGCTGAAACAGGTCAGTGCCGGTAAGTTCCATATCCACAATGGATTTGTCACATTAGCAAATCTTCATCCTCTGATAGGGGAATATTTTCCTCTGCTTGCACATTAAAATGCTGCTCGTATCCCAGAGAGAGAGATGGAATAGATCTTCTGGTTATACTTCTAGATGTCCATCCAATGTTTAATTCAGGTCCCTGAAAAAATGGACTCAATCAATTCAAGCAAGCTTGGGTGGGTCGACCAGTGCAGCTTTAATAAAAGCATTATTTAGGAAGCTGATGGATGGAGTTCATTCTGAGAACCTGAAATTCCGATTTTGAGGGGGAGTTCTTTAGGCTTTGCAAGAAGAAGGCATTTGAAGGAAGATATGATCAAATGGTAGGTGTCCAAATAGGAAGAGCAAAAAGCAGATATCACACAGGGATTATCTCTCCGGATTCTCAGAAAAAAAGACTAAACGTAATCTGGGTATATGATTTTTAACAAGCTCGTGTCAGTTTTGTTTTTTGGTCAGTGTACTTATGCATGAACTACTTGTGCCTCGTCCACATATAGGAAAAATGACGCTGCTGTAGTTTTACAGGGGGGACTTTCAACTGCTCCCTTATTTCCCATGGGCTCGCGGTGTGTCACGAAGGGCATCCAGCAAAATCATGTGGATAGGGAAGCAGCTGAAAGTAGCTTTGGTGTAATCAGGGTACAGCAGCTTCTGATTCAGTGTCTCCTCTCAGTCTTGGTCCAGGGCTCTGTAAGCATTCAGAGCATATTTGTCATGCTTACATGTATCAGATAGTCAAACAATGTTTAATACTGGACAAAGAGCCTGAGTAAATACAAAATGCTTTAAATGATTATTTCATTAATGAAATAATCATTTAATAATTTAAGGGAAAAGAGCTGTCCAAGGTTACCTGGTTTTGTGTGAAAAAGCCTGTCCTTGCAGGGCTCTAGACTAACTTTTTGACATGGGTGCACCGGTACGCCTAACTTTAAAAATTTAGGCGTACCGGCACAAAAGTTAGGCGCACTCAAATTTTTCAACCGCATCGCTTAACACCGCAGTTTTACATGTGCACTTTCTTTGGGGGGGGAAGTCCATACAGACAATATTAATTTCTAAATTATTAACTAACAAACTTGTGCTTAAAGTGCTTTGTCAATATTGTAGAAAATGTTAAAAACTTAATCATCATCTTGGCCTCCTCTGACGACCTGTTTGCTGCTGTCTGCTGCTGAAAGGCCGTGGGGAGAGGGGACACTTGGGCAGTGCATTTACTGCAGCATATAATGTGTTTTCTGGATACACTGTGCTTTTTCAGCATTCAAATATTGATGGCACCGTGTCAGAGCACTGGCTATGAATTTCAGACAGATCAGGCCTTAACTTAACAAAAAAGTTATCAATAGTTCTTTTGATCTTTTCTTATTACCCACAGCTACAGTACATCCACTTCTCTCAGGCCTAGGCTGCTCACTAGGGCTGAGTATCATCACTGATTTCTATAATCCATTCAATTCCGGTTCTCAAAGTCCTGATTTGATTCAATTTAGCCTCAGACAGTCAGAAATATTATCATTCTGATCATTTATCAGTACTGATACACATGAGACTTCATCAGAATTGTGAAAATCACAGCAGATGCCTTTGTGTGAAAGTAACTGAGAATAAAACACAGGAAAACATGAAGGAGATTTTCCTGGTCTGGCTTTTTATAGCAGATAACCTTAAAAATATTCTGCAATTTTGCATAATTTTAAGAAATTTAAATTTCTTCAGTATTGAACAGCAGAAATTAGGCTTTCTTGTCCGAGGTCATTTAAGTGAAAAAAGAAAAAGCGCTGTAAACAACGCTAGACTGGTGGGTAATAAGCGAATGAATAATGCAGAAAACAGATTTGAGACGGGAAACTGTTCCTGAAGTACAGAGAGAGAGAGAGCTGTGCAGGAAGTGTGATTTTTATCGTGGTGGAAGCAAAACAGCAAAAGTCAGAGGGAATTCATGACGACATTGATCAAATGTGAAGCGCAGTTTGCTGCTTCTTTTGCTGCAGGCTCGGTGAATTTTGGTTGGAGAGAGGCAAAACCTGCAGCTCAGAATCAGCGCAAAAAGACGTAAACACAGCGCGGACCCGAAGAATCGCTAAGCTCCGACAGCGTGTCCGTGTTCAGGCCGTCGGGTGAGAAAGCCGAGAAAGACGAAGCTGATTCTGATGTGTTGGGTCCGCTCCGTGTTTAGGTCTTTGTGTGGAATCCGTTAATGAATTGATATCGCTTTATTCAAGCTACTCACCTCTCTCTTCCACCTGCACTTTCAACTGGACCACGGCCAATCAGAGAGGTCCCGCCCCTGACTATCTCTGATTGGTTTAGTCCACGATAGGGGCATAATGTGTGTCTGTTGTTGACCACACGGAGAGTTACAGAGATTTTTTTTTTTGTTACCGGAACAGTTGGTCGCACAGGTGCGACCAAATATTTATTTTTAGTCGCACAACTGAAAAATTTGGTCGCATTTGCGACCAAATTGGTCGCACTCTAGAGCCCTGCCTTGTGAAATTATGAAGTTGCTGTGATTAATCACAATTTTTGGAAAGCTGAGTTAAGTTTCACACCGAGGCTTGATTACTTCCAGGCCTGCTGAATCAAGAAGTCACTTAAATACACTCGTCTCAACACATCATCCCAGGATCTAAAGAAAGAGCTGAGAAACAAAGTCACTGACATTTATCAGCCTCGAAAGATCAACAAAGCCATTTCTAAGGACTCCAGTGAACTGCAGTGAGAGCCATTATTCACAAATGGAGAAAACAGTTTGTGGCAGGCCTACCGAAATTACTCCAAGAGTGCATCACCGACTCATCCAGGAGGTGACATGAGAACCCAGAATAACATCTAAAGAACTGCAGACCTCACTTGCATAAGCCTGGTTCTTTTATACATATCTACATATACACTCAAAGCATTTTATACAACTAGATGCTTTCAATCCAACATTCACATACATAGACACACCTATGGGTGCATCAGAAAGCATTTTGGTATTAGTATGTTGCCCAAGGATATTTGGCATGCAGGCTGGAGCAACCAGGGATCAAATCTCCAACCACCTGAGCTACAGTCAGTTCATTATTCAACAATAAAAAACACTCTGGGTAAAAATGTAATCCATGGGAGAGTTCCAATATTAAAACCATTGCTAGCCAAAAAGAAACAAAGTCTCACCTCATGTTTGCCAACTTCTTGCTGATCAAGAAGACTTTACGAAAAATAACTGTCTATAGAGTATGGAAGCCCGTTTCCACCACTAAAAAAAAAAGTATCCATGACTCGAAATTTCGACTTATCAACTCAAAATTTCGTGTTACTTTTCTCAAACTTTCGAGTTAGCACTGCCAATCTGCGTGAATTACATCATTTCCTTGTTACCTGGAAGCTGAAGCCCTCAGCTACAAATGCTACAGCTAAGCTACCACTATTACAGCCAGTCATGAATACACAAATTGCTGAGTATTTTCAGCATGGCTTCACAAATGATGAAATCCTTCTGTCATTAGCTGAATCACATGGCATTACTATCAATAAACGCTCTCTCGAAAGCGCCAATTTGTTGCGATCCGGTTTTGAGTGTGCTTTCCTCTGCACTATAGCTTTCCAGGTAACAAGAAAATGACATCCTTCACGTAGATTACTGATTGGCAGAGCTAACTCAAATTTCGAATTACTTTTCTCAAAATTTCAAGTTAATAAGTTGAAATTCTGAGAAAAGTAATTCCACCTCTGAATGATGGAAAAATGAAACAAAAAGAAGGGTCGTGACTGGCCTTGTCAAAGTCCAGAATTAAACCAGATGGAGATGCTTTGCCATGACCTTAAACGGACTGTTCATGCTTGAAAACCTTCCAGTGTTGCTGGATTAAAACAATTCTTTCACGATGTGAAAGACTCATCGCAGTTGCTTGATTTAAGTTGTTGCTGCCAAGGGTGGCACAACCAGTTACTAGATTTAGGGCACAATCTTACCTCTTACTGGAGAACTTTACAGTTGTGCTTGAAAATACTAACATGATGAAGGTGTAATTGCAGACAGTCATGTCCACTGTGTGGCGCTGCTGCGCCCCAGAACTACTTCTGTCACACAGGTGAGGCCTGCATCCCCACTTCTTGAAACATTTATATCACTTTATCTATTCTTCTTCTTTAGTGGGTCTAATTCAGTGTGTGAAATTAACATCTTACCCATATCTGGGAGTGCATTTAAAAAGTTGGTCAATCCAAGAATTTAAACTTGGTATATTTGTCAGTTTGATAGGCACTTAATATGACCGGCTACATAAAGAGACACGCTTTCATTTCACATACTGAGGGGTGTGCACTGTAGCATTAAATAGGCCACCAACACAAAACGGGGACCTCATAAATCCCCCTGACATTTCGGCGAAGGGAAACATAAATGTTTCTTTTTGATGTTTGGGAAAAAACAAGCTGGAAAACAACCAATTTTTGAGGAGGAACGTGCAGGCCTCACCTCGCGCTGGAAAAGAAAAAATGTCAAGAACGAACAGAGGTCACTGCAAGTCCAACAGTGTTCAAGGAAGTAGAATTTGTGGTTCATTTTATTCAGTTCATTTAATATTTCTGAACATTTAACAGTCTGCCTCTCATCCTTGATCCCCGTTGTGAATATTTATCAAAAATAATTTAACGAAGACATAATTTCGAGAAATTTTTAGCTGAATGTACTCTTCAAGCTGGAGCTGTACAACATGTCGAAGTCAAGACCCAAATCCCCGTTGCTTGTGGGCTGTGGAGCGGCGCCTTGTTTGTTCTCTGTGCATCATACAGTATGTATCTGCACTCCTGCAAAATTGCCGGTTTTTGTAAATATAGCTGGCTGTTATGCCCCTGAGACCGTTAACTGCTTTCACTTGGCAAATACAGCCATTCAAAAACTGAGAATACCACAGTTCTAGCATGAACTACTTCAGTAAGAAACTCTGTTTATGCAGTACTTTTGAAAGCAAAGTTTACAAAGTGCTTTTTACCAGATGGTTAAAGTTGACTTAAAATGTCTTGGTTATCTCCAGTTTGCAAGTGGACACTTTGCAGAGCTTTCAAAGCACAGTGGTGTCAGCAGAAACTTCTCTGTTCAGACTTCAGTACACAGCCAGTCAAAAGAAAACGGGATCTGCTGTGCAGCTTGTCTAAGATGTCAGTATGAAAGCCTGCAGGGTATTTTCTTTTCTTTAAAAAAATCCAGCTGACCAGTATGAGGATCGGGATTCATTATCCCCGTGTATTATAATGTGTTGATCCTGAAAACTTGGAGCTGTTCTGATACAATCTATCAAAAGAAATAAAACAAACATGTAAATTCACATGGGAAAAAATGAAGTGTGCAAAGAATCAGACAAAGTCAATAAAGCAGAAAAAATGGAAAAGATTACACAAGAATCAAATGAAATGAACTGAAATGTGTGTTGACTTTGAATCATTTGAGAGCACAAGGTGCAAATGCTTGTAAACCTTAATGGAGGAATCGGGGATTAAATGGTAAATGGCCTGTATTTATATAGCGCTTTACTAGTCCCTAAGGACTCCAAAACGCTTTACATATCCAGTCATCCACCCATTCACACACTGGTGATGGCAGCTACATTGTAGCCACAGCCACCCTGGGGCGCACTGACAGATTAAAGCAGTTGGTTATCAGTTTAACTCATCAATGGGGCTAATGGGGTCCAGGTCGCTCTGTCACAGGTTCAGTCCCTGTTTCCACAGATTTCTGCAACATTGAACATTTCCAGGGTCAGTGTAGATGGCACCACAGTAATGGATGTGGCAGGACATGCCTAGGTGTTAGAGTCTGAGGATTTCCCCTTGGATGAGCAGAGCCTCGTGACTGGCCTTGTCAAAGTCCACAATTTGACAAGGCTGGTCAAATTCATGAGTGCATCTCATCCAGGTCAGATATGAGTCAAGAAGAAGTTGTTTTTCGCTTCTTACGTCTCTGGCACAGCAAACTTAGCTCCTTGGGGTCTGAAAAATAGCAAAACCTGAGCTTGGTATGAAAAAATACGTGCCACTGATTCCATGATTGGTATTTGCACGAGTTTTATGCGTCCGGTGTTGAAAGGCTTTTATTCACAGTGGGGTCACCACATAGTTGATTTAGCTGGTGTTTACACCAGATGGTCTTCCGGTACAACCCTCTTGGGCTATGTCTCCTTCCAAGCTCAAACCTGGAATCTTTTACTTATTAGTCAAACATGTAAACCACTACCCTAATGGGAAAAATAAAAACAAAACCCAAAACAACTAATATTTGATTATTTAGTCTCTGTTAGAAAATTGAATATATCCAGATATCTGTGACTTCTTGAGTTCTTTTGCAGTATATCAATGGAAACCAGTTTAAATTCTATTTTACTGAGGTTTTGGATCAATGGCTCTCAGCCTCATATTTCTGTATTAAAACATATGTTGGCATCTTCACCTTGTGATAGCTGGGACAGGCTCCAGCCCCTCCCAGCAACCCTGAATCACACACATGGTTAACGATGGATGGTGCCCTGTATCACTTACTGTTTAGTTTTAGCTTTAGGAAAAGATGACAGATTGGGTTAAAATACAACAAATTCAGAGTGAGATGTTACTGCTATAAGATGTGCATCACAGGACCAGCTCTGACAGACAGCGTAAGCTCATCATCATCAGAGTCCTTGCAAGTGTTGATGTGTGCCAACAATGACATCACTGCCGCCGTGGAGTAGTGCTCTTCACTTCAGCTCCTGATTTTTGTAACCTGGCTCTGCAACACAGGCTGGACGGGAGGCACGGCTGTGGGAGTGTGTCTTCTCCACAGGCATTTTAATGACGGATCACTGTGGGAGCATACTGCTGGCTTTGACTAAACAGCAGTAGCTGATTTCTGGGAATAAGAATGGCCTCGCTGATCTGCCGTAAAGTCTTTATAACAAAAATCCAACATTTGGTACTTCTTACAAAAACATATTATTTAGTATATAAAATGTTACCTGCTTCCTTTTTGATAAAGCATATAATTAGAGCCGATAAGGTGACCCTGAACCCTCCCTTAGGAGGAGACCTAGGCTGCTGGGGGTTTCCCATGATGCAGAATTTCTTCTTCACTCACCTCTTTTTACTCTGTATTAGTTATTAATAATGACTACAGCATGTGGTTTTGTCTTGTCTCCATTACCCCCATCGCAGTAGAGATGGGGGTAATGGAGAACCAGGGTTCCTGTTAAAAGGGAGTTCTTCCTTCCCACTGTCACCAAGTTCTTGCTCATAGGCGGTTATATGAGTGTTGGAACTTTCTCTGTATTATTGTGGGATCTCTTTACCTTACAATATAAAGTGCCTTGAGATGACTGTTGGTGGGATTTGGCGCTAAACTGAATTGAACTGATGTAACTGTTTTAGTCTCATATTAGCTGTGAGACAATACCATATCATTCAAGTGCCAGATATCACACAATTAATGGTTAATAGAATGTAAAGAATATCAATTCATTTAACAGTAACATTAAAGTTTATTAGTGACAGTTATCATTAAATGTTACCAGAAGTTAAACAAAAACAATATTAATTATAACAGAAATAATCACAGTTTCAGACAGCTTTTCTGAAGGCATGAGGACTAATTAGTTCCAGGACATTCCTCAATGGAGCAATTTCACTGTCATGTTTCTGTAACATCCTTGATAACTATTTTTAATCGGCTTAATTGGAGACACGAACCTGCCATTCTCGGGACAAACCCTGCACCACTGGATGGTTTAATCCTTTCAATAGACCAGGAGGCTGGAAAAAAAGGGAACACCGCTCTCTCATCACACTGGCGTGAAAACTCTGCTTTCAGTGCCATTGTGGTGTAAGATAATTAGAAACCCTAAGTGGTCCTAACATTGCTGAAGCTCATAGAATTAAAAGCCAACAACAGTAAAAGAAGTTGTCTGTGTACTATGTCCCACCATATAACTCGTATACTCAGACATGCTCAGAATGATGCACAAGAGAATAACGTCACTTAAGTACTCAGATTGCCCCGTTGAAGAGCCTCGGGAGGAGCGCCGCTTTCAACAGCAGTTACCAATGCATGAGCGCTGTAATGGAAGCTGTTGTTTATGTAAGACACAGACCAACATGAGAGAATCAGAAAGGTGGTTACCAGCTGCTTGTTTACCGCTAATTAGCTTAGTAACCACAGCACAAACACAGTGGAGTAAGCTTTACGGGCTCCGAGCTATCTATCCAATTACTGAGCTAGAAAAGCCCATTGCAGCCAGTGCAGTCCCCAGCGAGTGTTTGTTTGAAGCAGTACAACACTTGCTGGGAGAACTTCACTTTTCGTTTTTTTTTCCGAGAAACCTTTTTCTTCTCTTTGGTGAGGTCATTCTGTTGAGTCTAGGCTTGCTTTCAGGGAGACCTGGTCAAAACAAAAAGATGAGAGAAAACAGAGGAGTCGGTCGTTTAAGCTCGGCTCTTTTCAAGCTGATTCTGAGCTTTGAGAGAAAAATAGTAATTGTACTTACTTTGTGATAGCCCTCCAATTAGAGAACACGAAGCATCTGTCTCGGTCTTTTTGTCCTGGTAGGTCACAACTCATAACTACTTTGTACTTAAATAGCACTGCCTGGGGGATACCACATAGAATCCTTTTAATTAACTAAGTGTAACATTCACTCACCTCCGTATTTCACCTCTGTTTGTGTTTCAGACATATGAACAGCATTTGCATGAGACCACCCGCATTTTAGTCTCTCCTTTCAGGACTCAGTTAATCATCTGTGTCGTCCTGTTGTTTGCTATTTTGTCCTGTTCTCTTGTTGCACTACTGGGCAGAGAACAATGCTGCTTCCAAGTACTTACATATGTAGAAGCGCTGCATGTAGCGGTGGTATAACAGTGCAAATGTATGCTGTTGCTGCCAGATGTTGCTGCTCCTAGCAGCTGCTGAGAGAGTCCATGTTGACAAGATTGATTACGTTTCTCGACATAAGCAGATGACTCTCATCAAATTTTCAACCAAAGTAAAATAAAGAGAGACATTTCATCCCACTAATAAGTCATGAAATCTGCGTGTCAGCCCATCTGTTGTTTGAGGCTATTTGACTGAGCTGTTCTCAATTTTTTCCCTTTTTTTGCCTAAAAGTTGTTCTCTGTTTCTAAAAGTGTGTCGCGAAACTGCATATTTTGGTATCGAAGTAAATACCAAAGTGCCGATACCGATACCAAAGCCAACATTTTAACCTATAAAGGCAGCTTATGCAGGGGAGAGCAGTGTGTTATGATTTATGAGCTAAATCATCATCAGTTTGTAAATTCTGAACACATTTTAATGACCAGTAAATCATTGTGATTTTTACTTTCTAGAATCATTAATTATACAACAAAAACAATCAAAACAACAAAATGCACCTCAGGTTTCCATTGCAGTGACTGCTGCCTGCTCCACTCTCTGTGTAATGAAGCACGAGTACTGTACATACACACAGTGATGTTTGGGAATCTTTCTAAGGCTACTGATTTATTCCCAAGTGCTAACCTGTAAAAAAAAACCAAAAGCTGTTATTGCTAAACCAATGGACTAATGGACTTGTGCTCTGGTGGACTAATTCACAAGAGAAAAAGAAATCATGATAACAGCAATGTAGTTATGACACTGTTAAAAAGACCAAGTTTACAGAGCTTTGGCAAACAAGCACAGGGAAATAAAGTGCTGTGCAAAAGTATCAAGCCTTCCCTTTCATTGTATTTTGCTAAGGGAATGCAAAATAGGTGGTGCCATTTATTTGAAATGTGCAAACATACAGGGAAACACAGTATTTTTTGCACAATTCTAGTGAGCTTGAAAGTCAATATTTTATTCTTCAACACAAAATGAGATCTCTTGTAATTCCTTTAAGTAGAAATAGATTTCCAGGCTTCTTGGAAGTCACACAAACAATAATGTGTAGGTCTGGGCTTTAGGGGGGCCATGACTGATAGTGTTCAGCTGTGTGTTTGTGATGATTGTCATGCTGTAAATCATGTTATTTCCAGACACTTTCCAGATTGCATTCCCTGTTGGATCAAAATCTGATGGTACTATTCTGTGTTCAGAATTTCATTAATCTTTTCAAGCTCCTCAACACAACCGCCTGAAATACAGTCTTAAACCATGACAGAGCCTTCAGTGTGTTTTACAGACAGCTGTAGACACTGTTGCACTGACCTGACTTTAAACAAAAAATTTCAATTTTGGATTCATCATTCCATAAGACCTGCTGCCACTCATTTTCATTTTACATAGTCGATAATGGCTTCTTGACCACCATCCTTCTTCTGGGTCCAGACTCAATAGAAGTTAAACTTCAGGTCCAGATCCATCTTGCAGATCCTGTGCCAGGTCTTTGCTATTTTTTTTCCTAATTCTTAAAGTCATAACAGATCTGATGTTGTTCATCTGACGTAGACAGATTCTTTTGGGCTGCACAAAGTGAGCAAAGTGGAGACAGCTGGAGAACACAGCTGAACAGAATCCAACTAATGAACCAAGGGAAGCAAAACTGGTGAAAAAAAATGGGGCGAGAGACTATGAAAGTAAGACAGGAAACATAATCACAAAGATAGAAAGGCTCAAGACATACACACTTGACGCATGTAAACAAACACAAAGACTTGACTGACAGAGGAGACAAGACTGACTTGACACAATTAATAGAGAGACAGAAAACCACAGAGACAGAGCCCTAAACCACTAGGAAACAGACGTGGACCACAAATGATGATAATTAAATTATGCAAAACCCAAAAGACCAAAAAATAAACTACAAAAGGAGATAATAAATGCTCTAGGAAATCCACTCATCGCATTAATATAAGGAGCCAGAGAAACACAAGAGACCCTTTAAACTAACATGAATTACAAAAAACTCTAGAAGAACACAAAGCCCCAAGTCCACGACCCAGAGACCCCGACAAAATTAGCATTTCATTTTCTCTGTTTTCTCTGTGTTGTGGTTAAATTAATCTCCCACTGCTAATATGACTTATGTGGTCCACTAAAGCACACATGTACAATGTGAGAAATGCACAGAATGTCAATGAAGATTACACAGCGTAGCATACATTCATTAAGATATTGTAATGGCAGTATGTTCCACCAACCTGTTGAAAACAGGCAGCTATTAATGTCATTTACCATTCGCTGATGATCATCGCGAATACACGAGGTCAGTCACCTGCAGTGAGTATTGTCACTGCGACCAGTGAACCTTAAAATCACGTGAAAGATAAACCTTTGTCAGCTCAGGCATCTTGATTGCGTGCCTGCTGTTAAAATGATTATTTCAGGGATTTTTTTTTCTGTTTGGCTCCATTCCTCTCTTTTCTATTTTTCGAGTATTTAGTTTAACCACTGCCAAATATCTGGATCCTGCTATGCACCAGGCATCCTGCCGTAATCAGAGATCACAGTGCGTTCAGAGAACCTCGGGGCTTTTTTGTAACTACATTCTACCTGCGAGAGAACAGCTTCAGGGTTTTGATTTTAATCAGGCAGAAACTGGTTGGGAAGTCATTAGAGACTCATGCTCTCTGGTGTCAAATAATCAGCGTGACCTCCAGAATACTTTTTTTTAATAATTATCCTAAACTCACATTTACTAAATCTATTTTTTCGTACGCAAACCAATTTAATTAATGTACCTCAGTAATGAAAAAACATTAAAACTGCCACAAATCAGAGTTAATGAGAACACAAATTGTTGGTAATGTCCATCTGTGTAATTGTTTGGCTGTCTGCTTTCACAAAATGGAAGGTGTGCGAGCTGTGTGGGTCCAGAGGAGGGCGCATAGTCAGAATTTGAGGTTTAATGTTTTATTTGTACAGAAGTGTTAGTCTCGTATGGCTGTGCTCCCACACAACATCACTAAAAATTTACTTACTTGGAAATCTAAAACTGAAAGCAGCAAATGAGACTCTGGCACATAACTGTGCTGCCATGTGTCACGTACTGAATTATTCAACAGAATTTCATTTTTTACTACATTTTTTAAAGTAATTGTTCGCCTACAACCCTAACTCCAGTAAAGTTGGGAGACTTTATATAAATATAAAAACAAAATACAGTGAATACAGTGAGTACAGTAAACCCACGGTATTCACAAAAGGTCTCAAATGTTTGACACAAGAAAATGTATCACTGTGAGAAAAATATTAGCTCATTTCATGGCAGCGACATGTTTCAGAAAAGTTAGGACAGGGGCAATAAAAGGCTAGAAAAGTAAGTGATACTAAAAGAAACATATGGAGGAACAGTTTGGAACTAATGAAGTTAATTGGCAGCAGGTCAGTAATATGAATAAAATAAAATAAAAAAAATGAGAGGCCACCTGAGAGAAGTAAAGCTATGCAGAGGTTCATGCCCTGTCAAATAAAACAAACAAATATTGGGAAAAAATGTTCCTCAGTGTAAAATTGTAAGACTTTTATGGTCTATTGTGAAAATGTGGATTTATGAGATTTACTAAAAATCCAGCTTTTGGGGATTGGGTTTCTAAAAAGTGCCATAAAACACTCTGTATTAGACCCTTTCTTAGAATAAGCAAGGCAACATTTTGATTATATCTCAAATTTGACATTAATGTGTGGGGGAAAAAAACTGTGCCTCTGAGGTATCCTCTGTGAAAGACAAATAATAGTTTCACCACTGATTTCATCACCAAGGCCAATTATGCCTGTGAGTTGTCATGTTAAGATACCATCAGGCCATCAGGTCTAGCTAGCAGCCTCCCTCTCCTGGGCTGCAGGATTTAACTTACAGTATGCTGTCACATCACAGCCTTTCTGGCTCAGTGTCCATTATATCTTTGCAGAAATATCTGCTTCCATGATCAGTAATAATCAAGAAATCTTTATAAAACAATTTTAAAAATATTTAATAATTGAGAACGATAATGAGCTGACGGGATGAAGGACAAAGCAATATAATAACTCAAAGTTTTTAGCAATTATTCTTCAATTCAGAGAGCTGAGAAGAAACCAAAGACATTAGCCAGAGAGAATGAAATAAGTGCAGATCCAATCATATGAAGGTCAGTATGAATAAACTAAATTAAAATGGATAATATAGAATGTTGATGTTCTGCCAGCCTAGAAAAGGTCTTATAACAATTCAAGACAGTTATAAAATGTGCAATATCTATGCAAATGATATAGTTTAATTACCTAAAGATAGCCTATAGCATCCAACAACAATAATTCGGCCTGTTGTTGCCTTTTTTTGTGTATCTGTAAGACACAAAAACAGTTGACTTAGTTGTTTGACTTAGATTGACTGATGAGTACAGCTGGGTGTCATCAACATACGGGATAAGTGACAATATACAAACTAGCTAATTCACTCCAAGCAGAGCACATATGGGAGATTTTTATTTTAGTTTTTTTTTTTTCAAATCATGCGGTTTTCCTATTAGTCTATATCACTGTTTCCCAACCACTGTGCCGTGAGAAACGATCAGGTGTGCTGTGATTATCTGGTTGCACCTGATTGGTACTCTAAGCGATCGGCGTGAGTAACGGGCAGAATAATTGCATTCTCTTCCACTACGGGGCAGTACAACTACCTAATTTGGTGGTGGGTGGGCCGTGTGATTTTTCAAATGTGAAAAATGTGCCGTGGCTCCAAAAGGTTGGGAAACGCTGGTCTACAGGATTATTCCATAACTTACAAATGCTTAATTTTATCAATTTTGGGGGCACTTAATGGTTTAGGCTTTACGGGCTAATATATTTGTTCCTTCAAATGGCAACCGTTTTTTCAAGCAAGAGCTTGAGATTCAGATAAACAGTGTATGTGTAAAATTATGTAAATTACGGTGGCATGATGGTGACACACAATGTGATGGTAAACAGCCAGTTATCATTTACCATATCAGAAGAAGACAAAAATATATTTTTAATGCACATTTATACACTGAATGTCAGAATGAGCCTTCATTCACTACAATATTTTCAATATTCTGTCCACTCAGACGAAAAGTTTCCACAGCCATGGCTGCTGTTTGCTTTGTTTTGTTAACTGACACAAGACCAGAAGCCATTTCTGAAAAATGAGTCGACCACCTCCCTACAACTAGGAAAACTCTTTGCATGTGGAAACCATTTGCAAGTAGTTTTGATGACCATCTGGTCACCCAGAGGTTGAGGGAATCAACTCCCTCAACCCGTCTTCAAATAATCACGGTCTGACTCAGAGTGAATGCAATCACTCTCAGACAGCTTGGCAAAGGTTCGCAGACAAAGGCCATCTAATTTAATTTAAATACACACAGATAACAAGACGCTGCAATCCATCTAAGGCTGTTATCACACCTGTGTGTAAATTAAACCCTGGTTCATTTCCCCCCTTGGTGCACTTCGTTTGTGCAGGTGTAAACACAGTAAATGCACTCCAGTGTGCACCAAACTAATCGCACCGAGCCCCTTTTTGGAGGAGGTGGTTTTGTTACGGTTCTAAACAAACTACTTTGTAGTGAAGCATTTTGGTTCACTTGGGTTTACTTGGATTTTTCTGCGTGTGAAAACAAACCAAATGATGGGGAAAAGCTTTACAAACTCAGAGCAACCAGAGTAAAGAAACTATAGATGTGAAAATGCCATGAGTCAGTCTGCACCAGTGGGTGCAACTCATCTAAAATGCATTTCTTTGCAGTAGGAGACTAGACTCAGCTGCCACTCAAATGGATGTATTCTATTTATATTTCTATATAAAACCAAAGTTACTAAGCATTTATGTCACTTTGCAGTTAAATGCCATCCTATAGCAACAACGTCACTGTATGCGGAAGAATTTCAGTGTCAACTCTTTGAGGTTCTGCCTGGACTCTGGATGTAATTAATGTCAATTTCTATGTATGTAGATGGCAACAAATTTGCAATTGTCAATGCTTTATCCCAGATATGATCACAAACAGATTATATGTAGCTGCCAACTTGACCCAAGCTGACTTACTACATACAGGTATGTAGTAAATCATGCAGCATGTTGAGTTTAAGTCTTTTGCAAGCAATATTTACAACATCTCTGTTTACACTCTGTGGGATCAACTGACAGCAAGAATGCACTAAACCCCAAGTCACTTGTGTCCTGTGATAGTTCAAAGTTTAAAACTAGGTGAAATTACTTACAGTATAATTTGTGTCCTTACCTCTAAAATACCTAGAAATTAGGTAAGGTTAATATGGTCCATATCCCAAAAAGTACAGTGTACTTATGATGTAAGATTGGGAAATATTGTTTGTTTTTTTTCACTAAATTACCAAGAAATTACACAGTACTTACAGTATAGTTATTTCTTTGTTTCCTCTAAAGACCTGATTTGTTATCCCCTCTTCTAGTACTACATTTATGTATTTTTATGTAATTTTAATTGGGGTTTTTTCTCTATTATTGTAGGGTCTTTACAGTATAGTGTCAGAAGTAAAAAGGCAAATTCCTCCTTTTTTCAGTAAGAATCAATAACATAACAGAGATGGACAGTATTCATAAAAACTGGCAACTCAGTGTTTTTGCAGTGCCCCTATAAGACATATGCAGCTTTAAACGAAATCACAATAACTGGATAGACTGCCATTACGCTTTGTTCAGCCATTGCAGTTAGACATTAAAAATACAACAGCTTTGGGTCTGTTCTTACTGAGAGTATACTGTATCAGAGCGAATAAAGAATCACACTCAGCTTGACACACTCAGATATTTCATTTGTTTTTTCAAAAGTAAGCTTGAGAAAATCTTTCCCCGTTGTGCCAAAAGCGATGAGAAGGTATAACACCTGAATGACTGTACCCTAGACACAAAACTGCAGCTGAGTGTGGTGAGAATGAATTCTGAAGATATGTGATAAAAATCCACACCGTTAACGAGACTGACAAGAGTATAATTGGCTAACAGGAAAAGGAGAACAGTGGGTGAGGTATTCACTGTAACACCGATGGTTTTGGTAAGTAAAAGTCAGCGGTATTTGGTAACCTCACCCCTAATAATGATTTAAAGCCCATCAGAAGGTACTGGCTGCAATCATTCAGATGCAAACAGATTTTTTAAACTACTTTGACAAAGTCAATCATGGTTATATGTAACTAAAGGTGATTTTTTTCACCACTTTACAATAGAAATTAGGATTTTTGCATAAAATGATACAAATATTTTTGCAATTATGCTTTTATATCCAGGTTGTAACCACACATTTATTCCCCGTTCGCTTTGTTTTAAATCCCATTCTGCACTCAGGGCTCTTCTGATTTATTTCATGATACAGTGGGTGTTACTCAAGAGCTCCATCTCCCTGGCCCGAGGCGGACGTCACTCAGCTATAAACGAGCCAAGCCCTGCCTACAACTTGATTAGACACTGGCACTCAATTTCACTATTGTCTAATCTGTGGAGTCAGGTGATGATGGGGAGTTCAATCTTGTGAAGCAACACACTTAATGGTGCATTTCACTGGAGGCCCACGTGCTAAAGGTGCAGCAAGAGAAGTCGTGAAAAGGTCAAGAAAGACAACATGTTGAAGGGAATAAAGAATAGAACCAAACAGAATAGAATAGATCTTTATTCTCATTGCACATTTACAACAAATTGTGGGGATAAAATATAAATAGTAGACACCAAGAATAAATACAAAACAACAGAAATGTATACAAAAATAAGAGAAAGGCACAAATTAGAGAACAAAATGCTTGGAAGTAGTGCAAAGAGACTTGGTCTGAATAGAGTCTGAGTCTGAGTGATGGACTTACTCAAACCATGGCTCAGATTAGTGAAGTGGGTGGTAAGGGCTAGGTTGTTGGGGGTTAGCGTTCATTGCTTGGGAGTCTGGAGGTATGGGACCTGATTGACCTGAGGCGCCGACCAGAGGGCAGCGGGTCAAACAGGTGTAAGGGGTCACCTGTGATGGCCAAAAGGCAACCAGTGATTTTTTTTTTGGGCAGTGTTAGGAGACTAGAAGGCCAGCAGCAGCTTCTGGTTTGGGAGGAAGTGCAGCCGCTGTTGGGCCTACTTTACCAGGGTGATGGTGTTGTGGGTCCAGGTGATATTGGTGGAGATTTGGGTGCCCAGTAGCCTGAACGTGGAGACAGATTCCACCTGTTCTCCATTTATAAAGAAAGGGGAGTGGACCTGTCTGTGCCTCCTGAAGTTCATCATGAGTTCTTTTGTTTTAATGACGTTAAGCTTCAGGTTATTTTCTGAAAACCAGCAGGACAATTTCTCTACCTCCGCCCTGCATGCTGTCTCATCTCCATCAGAGATGAGCCCAACCAGGGGTGGTCTCAAACTGAGCAAAATAGGTGTTGAACTCCTCTGCGAGTTTGAGGCTCCTGTCAGGCGTTGGGGTCTCCGGCCTTTCTAGCTGGTGAGGGCTTGGACGCCTCTCTACACCTGACGGAGGTTGTTGTCAGTGAGGAAGCCCTCTGTCCTCCTCCTGTAGGCCTCCTTAGCTTGTTTGATGCCCCTCCTCAGGTTGTCTCTGGCAGTGCTGTACAGAGAACTGTCGCACAGGTTCTGATGAACACAGCACTTAATGTAGAAAAGGACAGACTGAGTGAAGTTCTCCATGTCCTGTTGTTCAAAGATGGAAAAAAGGGCAGAGAAACGAGATTTTAGAGTGAATTTTGTCCTGCATGCAGGCTGTAGTGGAAAGTAAAGAGATAAATATGCAAAATGTAACTGAGCATGCTCACCGTTGTACCAGTATGCTAAATATGGCTGCCAGTTGTGTTTTTACTCAGCTTGGACTCCTGATTGCAGATAAAAGCTCCGCTGACTGTGGCTGCAGGATGACAGCCACCTTTTAAATAAGTGGAATGCTTTCAATTAAAGCATGCTTTCAAGCTGCGTACAGGAAGTGTGATTTATGCTGCCGGGCTTCATCAGCGTGGATGTGTGCGCTCCAGGAAGGATTAAGGCCCATTGCACAGTTTTAATCTTAGACACAGATTACTTCTTGGCTTTCTACGAAAGGCTTCGCTGTCAGATACAGTATCAGTGCTTCTGTTTGTTTAACTTCAATATATTCTCGGTTCTTTTAACATGTAAAAAAATCAAAGTAAATCATTTCAGATTTCTTGGAAAATCTTCCAAGTTTTCTGTCACCAAACACCTGTATGTGAAAAGCACAGGAGAAGCGTGGAAGTAACAGAGAAGAGACATCATCAGCATCTCATCAACACGTTGTTGTTGATGTGCTCTTTAGTACTTCAGGCAGGATTTTCACACTTTCACACAATCATAACTGGAAGCTGTGCTCAATTACTAACCACTTGCCTGCAAAAGCTGGAAATGTTGGAACAACTTTCTGTCTCTTCTGTAATTGTATATTATTCAGTTAGAACTACGTTTCATCAGTGTTTTGCCTTTTTCACAGACTTTTCACTGGACGTTGTTAAAGCTGCACAGACAGTTATGCCTTTACTCCACCTGCCCAGCCTTTCTTTTCCAACCCAGGGCTTGAGGCAAGCAGTTATCAAGTCACAAGTTCTCCCAAGCCATGCTCTATTGCGGGACTGCTTATAAAGCTTTACTGGTTGTCGCGTGGTTCATCGTAATTTTCATATATACATTACATGTTATTAGTGTGTTATCACTTTATAGAGTTGTTCTGTGGAACACTGGCTGTGTAATTTTTTTATCATTTATTTTCTGCTTCTTGTGTTAAAGTTGCTGAAATTTTTGAAGCGATGATTCAAAATTGATGATGGCAAAATTTACTGTAGATTCAGCCTGGTCAGCGTAATAAACCTTACTGATATTTACATGTGTCTGCCACTTAGGTCAGGATGTGAATATCTCAATAACTATTGAATGGACTACCTCAAAATCAAAAGGTTTTTTTCAGTGGGTGTAGGGGTGTACTCCACCTCTCACCTTATGGCAGCTGGGATAAGATTTTGACTCTGAACTGGGTAAGTGGAAGAAACTGGATGGATGCCATTTGGTCGAGACATTCATGCTTTTGGGTTAGAAACTGGAATTACATGCAGTAGTACTTTTCTTCTCCCACCATCACATCGTATTCATGACATTTCTGTCTGTACAAAGGCTGCATGCTAACTAAGATGGCACATATAGCAAACAATGCACCTGCAGACGTGATGGTATGTGTTGTTATTGTGAAAACTCCAGCAGTGTGTTTGTTTAGTGTTAAGGTCGAAATTCGTAGGGGCACAAAACTGAAGCTGACAGAGAGATAGTAAAAATAAAGAAAGTGTAATTCAGATTTAGGTCTAAACAAAGTGCGTTGCACATACAATGCAGAGAAATCCAGCAAACAACAAAAGCAGTAGATACAGGGAACAAGAAAAGTTGGAATAAACACACAGGCACCACATTTGAAGTAACCTTTAAGAAGTAAGTTTATAGTATTTATCATTTCAGAGTGCTGACACGGTTTAACTAACCTGTCCCTTAAATGTCTTTCCCTGTTGAAAGTTATCATAGGCCAGTCTCTGAATGTCTCCTGTAAAGATGGGTCACTTTGTAGAACCTACAAGTGTTTTAGGTCAACTTCATTTGCTGCAAACACAAGCCAATCTGAATTCAGCAAACATTTCTATTTTGCTTTCATTCTTTACTCCTGGATCTTCACATATTCTTTTTAATCTAGTAAGCATGCTTTTCTTAAGCAGGATATCACGGAAACTTTAAGCAAAAGTTGTGGGCTTAGTATAAAGGGAGGAAGAACAGACACCAACTTTTTTTCTTGTTTTAATATCAAGAAAATTCACAGCTAAAATCAAGTGCAGTCCTGCAAAATTACGGCACAAAAATGTTACGAACTCAAATAAGGTACAAACTGATCCTCTCCGAAGAAAAAACATCATCTGTGTAACATTTCAAGAGACTATGGTCAAGTAAAAAGCTGTTCTTCTGAAACATTTAACAAGGCTGAAACTACAAACATTTTAATTAAATATTTGTCCAAAAGGGAAAAAATACTGAACTAGAATTTTGCAAGTTAGGTTGTATTTCAAAGAGTTATTTAAAATATAAATACATGAGCTGTATGCATGTAAATGCATGTAGACCAAGTGTGAATGTGCTTGCAGCAGAGATCTGAACACACTGGGCTCAGCGAGAATGAGTTTTAACCCTCCCCGGCAGTCTGAGGCAACTCTCCATATCTGGAACGTAAATGCATGCAGAGGGTTCCTTTCACCTGTATGCACATGCTATAAAAGCATAAACAGCTTGTAGTAATATATGATCATTACTGTCAGTTATGCTGCTGCCTTTGTGTGTGATCCCAGCACATGTGCACACACACACACACACGCACAGAGACAAGGGATGAAGGATACAGCTGCTAATCGGAGAAGACTTGAGGTTAACTAGCACCATCCATCCATCCATCCATTTGCTTCCGCTTATCCTTTTCAGGGTCGTGGGGGGCGCTGGAGCCTATCCCAGCTGTCATAGGGCGAGAGGCGGGGTACACCCTGGACAGGTCGCCTGTCTGTCGCAGGGCCAACACACAGGGACAGACAACCATTTGCACTCACATTCACTCGCACATTCACACCTAGTAACAATTTGGATTATCCAATTAACCTATCCCCACAAGCTGCATGTCTTTGGACGGTGGGAGGAAGCCGGAGTACCCGGAGGGAACCCACGCAAACACGGGGAGAACATGCAAACTCCACACAGAAAGAGTGGAGTTTGCATGTGGAATTGAACTCAGGACCTTCTTGCTGTGCGGCAACAGTGCTAACCACTGTGCCTAACTAGCACCATACTATTATTAATTGTGGTTGTGTATTTTCTCCATATCTCTCAGAGGAAAGGAAAGAACAGATTGTTTTGATGATCCTCCTTTTTCGCTCTTCTGTGTGTGAGAAACTCCTTGACCTGTTAGCGTTATGCGCACTGTTCCAGCACATCTCTAACAATCCATCATGATATTTACTGCACGGACCTTCAGATAAACACCTGATAAGATGAAATATTGATTTTCCCTGCTTTTTTCCTCTCTCACACACACACACACGTGCACACACGTGCACGCCTTCTTCCACATAATAAAAATCTAACCTCACAGCCTATGTTGCCACCTCTGTATGCTTAAGAGTCATGGAGGGGTCAGTTAAAATGATATGTGTGCAGTTGCTGCTGTGATATATCACCAGTTGATTTTTGTTTTCCATCTCTCTCGTAGAGCAAACAGGAAGCGATCCTCTGCCAGATACATTTTACTTGCTCAGTGCCGTACTGGGAGAACAACAAAAAGAAAACAGTTGGAGGTAATTCTTTTTTATATTTGCCTTATACCTTCATAGATTCTGTCCTGCTGAATGAAAGGACTCACTGAGTTGTTGCTATGTCTACATGTGCTTTTGTGTATCTGGAAAAGGTTTTGACAGTACAGCCTGACACATCCTGTGGGAGTATAGACTGCCAGCATTGCTGGTGGAAGCCATTTGGTCCCTCTATGCTCCAAGTGAGCATTGTGTCCTTGGCGTGCAGGCAAGAGCAGTCAACAGAGTCACTTTGTGTGTGTGTGTGTGTGGGGGGGGGGGGTTGTGTTTTCTTTTTGCAGCATTTGATTCTGAGGTGCTGGTAGGATGTGGAGTGGGTTCAAATCTGTGACATACAGGTGACATCTGCTCTTTGCCGATGACACCATCCTTCTTGCTTCAGTGAACCGTATTTTGCTGATGTGGGCTGGAGCACTTTGCTGGCTGAAAGCGATGTGGATCAACACCTCTAAGTTGGCAGTAGTTCAGCTGTCTTCGGGTCCAACTCATATTGGGGAGCAGCTGCAACAGTGTAGATGCTGCACTGCACTGGACTGGACCTCCCTTTGCTCTCTGCACACTGATCTTGGACCTGCTGCTCGATCTTCCAGATGGCCTTTTGGCATCTGCGACCACCCCCTCCTCTCTCGGAGAAGCTGGAGTAAATTTCTGGGGAAAATCTGTCCTACTAACCTTTTGTTGTATCAGCATAGTTTTCTAGTTAAATGGACTGACATATAATTTCTTTCCCAGACAGTTATTACCCAAAGAGAATGCAACCTAATTTTGGCAATCCCTCACTTTGCCTGCAAAGCTACCACACGAATGAAGGCGATTTTTGTGAAATAGTTCCTCGACAATTTGGCGAATTAGTCCAAAATCTGGCACAATTAGGTTGACAATGTTCGGGTTGGTATTGGAGCAGTTTGCAGGCCTGAACTAAGAGACTTGCTAACTTTCTTTTGCAAGGATACTGTATATGTGTATGTGTTAACAATGTGACACAACAGAAAAAAAAAATGGCTGTAGTGCAACCTACCCATTTATTTCTATTTTGCTTTGTTGACAGGTGAAATATGAGAGTGCTGTCTAAGTCCCACCCTCTCTCAGACCTGCTGCTTGGGACACTTTTCCCATTTTCCCTAAAAACATACTGAAATAAACTGGACCACATAGCAGAGGAATACATTAGATTTCTAAGTGAACCCACCACAAATATAAAAACCTACTCTATCAAATCATCACAGTCTCCAAAGGACAACATCATCTACTGCACATCTGATGGGTGCCCAGGAGAGCCAGACAATAATATCTGAATATACACAATATAATATTTTTTAAGTAATGCTTTTAGCATAGTAGCATTAGGTTCACTGCATAGTAGGCCTAAATGCCCACTGTGCACATTAGCCTGCTGTTATTCGGTGATAAAGTACCGGTGCTTTGTCCATGAATATTAAGTGGTCAGTGGTCAGTGTTGATGTTCTTATCATCAGCCTATTTATTTTATAAATCTTATTTAAATAACAGCAGGTGCATAGCTGCTGGTGTAGATTGTGTTTGTGTTTTGTGTATGCTTGCTATCAGATGAACAAGTGGGTGTTATGGTACAGAGGAAAGCCCCTGCAGGTACAGTCTTTATGTGTCAGCTTTACCAGTAAATAACAGCAGAGGTGGGATAAATCTGCCTTTCTTCTGAGCCACTTCCCAGCTACAGTATTTGTTATTCTGCTTTATAAAAATATTATATTTTAATGAGATATTTAACATCTTTAAATTGACAAATTATGTAGGAAAACATGCATAACCAATCTATTGTACATTTATATATACCCCCACAGCACCCCCTAGATGTTGCTATAGCTCTGGAGGCAAGATCTAGTCAATGGCTACAACTGCCTTCATTCAGTTGAAGCTGCCACAAGGTTGAATCGTATTGGAAAGGTTAAAAAATGAACTCACCACATAATTGTTCTGTGTGGTGGGTGCAGCCTATCCCCAGAGGCCCAAATCACTTTTTTGGTCTCAGCGTATAAAGATGACTTTAACCCTCTGTACCACACAACAGCCACAGCTGGCCAATGTGCTTCTACTAAAGTGTTTTTCAGGAATAAAAAAAAAAAAAAAAAAAAAAATATATATATATATATATATATATATATACACACACACACACGCACACACACATATGTTTTCACCCCCAAGGAAATCCCAGTCCATGGTTATTTACTCTGAAAGAGCCTGTAAAACTTAGTGTAAGACATCCGATGCCGATCGATGAGTCAGTTCACGACTACTTATGTTGGATGACAGCGATAATTACTGTCGGTAAGCACTGATGTTTTTTCCGCTGCTGTTAGCCTTTGTTAGCTGGAGTTAGACAAACTTTTTCTGAAGTGGGTCTAACATTGTCAGACCCTTAGTGAATTAAACTCTCATCCAACGTGAGAATGTAATCAAAGTGTTTATTAGAGGGAAAGTGTGAATCTTCAGACATTCAAGGCTAACATTACCTGACATAATGTTAGCTTAAAACCTGCACACACTTGCTGTGCACACACTAGCTAACTTGTGTAATGTGTTCTGTTGGTTGGTACATCCGCTAAGTTTATCCCTCAGTTTTTCTGCGTCTAGTATAGTCATATAGTTTAGAGTGTATGAATATGATGTTATTACCAAACTTGCTAGCCTTAGCTGTTAGCTGCTAGCTTCAAAATCTAGAGTCGAAAAGCAATCGATGACTACGAAGAAATGTTTCAATATACAGCCTATGAGTCATACACATAGATACACACAGTACACACTGACACCATATAAAATGCATGGCTTAGATCGAGCCAACATCGACAGCAAAAATACACATTGCCTACCACACGCTGCTCATATGATACCTCTCACCCCCGTATCTCATGCTCTATCCGCAGATCACAGCATGTTGTTAATGTTAAAATGACTCATTCAACTGTATTCTAACTACATTCATTCACAACTCTGCGCACGTTAAACAAACGGGAGACTGCACAAACCCAGTGCACCTTTATGGTGCCAGTGCTTGTCATGCTTTTCAGAGACCCACTGAGACCTTAGAGACTGTGGGTGTATGTCACATGCTGGCTGCAAAATTAATTGCCATAAACTCAATGTTCTCGGTTTGACTTGAAAAAATAACAGAAAAAAAAATGCTGGCAAAAGATTCATGTATACAAATATTAAATTGAGCAGCTGCAGGGATTTTTCAAATCCATATAAATATGGTTTTTTAGGTAGAAGTTCCCTAATAAAAGCAATTTTGCCATTTAACATGGAATCAGTGTATAACAGACATACAGCAGACCACAGACCATTATTTACCATCTGCTCATAAAGGTATCAAATATGAACTATTTACATTAATATCAAAATCAAAAGAAAGCGTCACACACAGCCAGCTGTGGGCATAAACACACCAGCAACATGTAACTGACATCACGCGAGCTTCAGACACTGAGATCAGCCTGAGCCACATTAATGACTGCATTTTGACAGACCTTACAAATGTTATGTAATAGATGGGATATGAGAGAGAAATAGCCTGAAAATAGAAAAATACTTAAAAGTTGATTTTTGATGTCGGAGAGCTCTGCGTGAGCACACACCTCTGCTTTTGAACTCGCTGCAAATTTCATTATGGACCAGTCTCAGTGGAGAGAAACAAAGAAAATAACCCTGAAATGCTGGAAACCCCTCCACTTATGGACAAAAATACACTGAGGATGATAGGTTGTGTTTAACAAATTGGAAAATCTGAGATCTGAGCATTTGTGGAAAGACATGAAAGTAGGCAATATTTAACACATTTTCTTCTTTCCATGGGGGTGGGAGGTGGGGGGTGGGGGTGGTCTTGCCTCATTATATGGGTGGGGCAGAATACCGGGGTGCTGGTGATGGAGATTCCTACTTATACCCTGACTGTTGCTGCTTTCATCTGACCATTTTAAGATTTCTTTTTCTTTTTTGTTTGCTCAATCACTTAACATTGACCTATGCAGCATTCAGTGATACAAAAGAGTATCTAACTCAAGGGATGAACCAAAGTTGTGTCTGTACACAGACAAATTGGCAAACAACCAATAATTAATTGCAGCTTTAGGCGCTTTTTTTTTTTAGTCTATTAAAACAGTATGGGATTTGAACAGTGCTATCACCTGAAAACAGTGTGACCTTAAAAAAAATTATGGAAAATGGACAAGCGGAAGACAAAAGAAGAAGCAGATGAAAAGCATCTAAGAGCTGTGCCATTAAGAAATAGGAAAAAGTCTAGCAAAGAGTTAACACATGACCTAAGAAATACATGTAGCCCTTTAGTTTCATTAAATTCATCTACAGGTATGCTTTTACTGCCAATACAGTAAAAGCATACCTGGACAGAAAAACACACAGTTGAACACTATCAGTCATGATTGGGCCCCAACCCTGAAGCAGTGTGGGATCACCTTGACAGAGATCAGTACATAAGGCAGCAAACATCCAAAGAAGAGCCTGTCCAAAGACAGATCAGACTGTGTTGGAGAACCAAATCTTGACTTTCAAGTCATTTCTCAAGTTAGAGTTGTAAAAACTCTGCATTTGCCTTCATATTGTATTTCTATGTGTGTTTGCAAATTTCAGTTAATTGCTATGCCTACACCGATCAGGCATAACATTATGATCACCTGCCCAATATTATCTTGGTCCTCCTTTTGCTGCAGAGTCTTAGACTCCACTAGGCTCCTAAAGGTATGCGGTGGTATCTGCACCAGGATCTTACCAACAGGTCCTTTAAGTCCTGTAAGTTGTGAGGTGGGGCCTCCATGGATTGGACTTCTTATAGATGCTTGAATGGATTGAGAGGAATTGAAGGTCATGTCAACACCTCAGAATTGTTCTGCAACATCCACATAGATGTCAAGACTCAAGGTTTCCCAGTGGAGCATTTCCCAAAGTATTACACTGCCCCCAGTGGCTTGATATCTTCCAATAGTGCATCCTGGTGTCAGGTGTTCCCCAGATAATGGAACACCTGACCCCCATCCAACGGTGGATGGGGGTCAGCATGGGCCTTGTGGCTGGCCTGCAGATAGGGAGCCACATACGCAACAAATTATAATGCTCTGTGTATTCTAGCCTGTTTGCTTGATTGGAATACACAGGCCAGCCTTTGGTCCCCACATCGATCAGTGACCCTTGGCCATCCATGACCCTGTCACTGGTTCACCAGTTTTCCTTCCTTGGAAAATGCGCACATCCTTGCTCACCAGGAACACCCCACAGCAGCTGCAGTTTTGAAGATGCTCTGATGCTCAGTCATCTAGCCATCAAAATGCTGTCTTAGTCCTTACATTTGCCCATGTTTCCTGCTTCTAAAATGTTGGCTTTGAGAACAAAATGCTCACTTGCTCCTTAATGCATCCCATCCACTAACAGGTGCCATGATGAAGAGATAATCAGTGTTATTCACTTCACCTGTCAGTGGTCAGAATGTTATGCCTGATTGGCAAATTTCCCATTTTCCAAGCAAAATACAAAGAAATGAGGGGAGCTCGACACTTTTGCCCAGTACTGTAACTCACTAGTTAATAACACTTACATAATTGAGCTGAACCCTGAACTCTGGTGCAGCTAGTTAGAAGCGAGCAGCCATAATTGGTTTTCCTCCTCTGAATACAAACATAAATACTGAACGCACAAGTGCTGCCTTTTATCTGATGAATCCATTGAAACGGCTCTACCACCATCACGGAGTGAGCGACCCTCGGTTTTATCTCAACAACCGTGTCCATGAAAACTGTGATCACGGTTGTCGAGGTCACCGGCATTCTGCCGAATTTCTGTTGCAACAGAAAAGTAACTACCAAACTTTTCTGGATAAATATAACATTGAAATGAATGCATGTACTCGGAGAGGAGGATGGTATTTTGGTGTGAGCTCCCCCAAGGTGTTGCTTTGTGACACCAATAAGGCAGACTGTAGCTCTGTAATGAGCTGAGAAATGGCATCCCACTCCTTGGCTCTCTGGTGAGTGAAACAGGCCTCATGCTATTTTTTGACAAGAACTGACAATACGTGTCCATCGTTCTCGGGGAGCGAGAAAGAAAAAGAAAAAGCAGAGCGACTGGACTTTGTGCACTGGCACCATGTCATCGCCGGGGTTAGTGTTTTCTCACACAGCACTGTCTGCGAACACTGTATTTATTTCCACACAGATGTTCTGGAGATGACAAATCGAGTCCCCCGCTGTTTACTGCGTTGTATTTTCAATAACACATTATTGTTTAGAGCATTCAGTGGCACCTACTCACTTATCTTTAAGTGGACTTAAAAGCAAGCCTTTGTGTTTATAGCATGCTTGGCACTTTATATGTACCCCATTACTTTTGTTGCCCAAGAAGAGAACATTTATTGTGATTGTAAATGTCGTCCATGTCCATTCAATTGCTCTTCAATAGAGTGGTTTATTTGGGAAGATTATTTCCTGGTTGCCAACAAGGAGGTTTATTTACTCTCCTTTTGGACATCTGTGCTTTTTTTATACTTTGGCACACTTTCAGGGTTGCACAGTCCAGTGCTGTCTGCGCAGCGTCAACTTTAGAGGGATTCGTTTCTGGAGAAGCAAGGCTCTGTGCGTAAGTGATGGCTGCAATCTGTCTTTTCAGTGTTGTTCTCCGGCTACAGATCAGCAGCTCGTGGCGGCTGGCGGAATTTGGTGGGCGAGTGGAATGCAACAGCTGATGTTTTTCATGATGCAATCCTAGCATGAAGCGGGCAAGCACATCATCGGCAGCTCGGCAGCCTCTTTTATTCAGCCGTTATTTACTCAGCACTTCAGCCCGCGGGCACATGACTCCACAGATGGTTAAGGTGGGGAAACACGATCGTTGTAGGGCCATTGTTGGAGCTCAGACCTTTGTAAAATAGTATACAAACATGGAGAAATGAATGCAAAGAGGTAAAAGATAAAAATGCATGTGAACCTGAAACAAATGGCCACTTTTTGTCTATTGATGTTGCCCTTCCATTTAATTCTCTTCTTTATTTATTTCTGAAAACCTGTAAATGTACAATGCATCACTTCCTGTAAACTCGAGTGCCATCCTAGTGGGGGAAACAAAACAACAAAAACCAACCAGTCCAGTCGCAGAGAGCTTTTAACACTCACCGCAGAAGCTTTTATGAACTAGATATAGCCTCTGTCATTATTGTTTTATATCAGTGTGTAGAGATAGACGTCAGTGAAATGAAAAGCTTTTATTGCAAACGTTAAAGCTGCACATTAGTGGGGGTTTTATTAACAGTGGTTCAAATCAAAATAAGTGATATGAAAGCAATCTTTGTTATTACATCACGTTTTCTCTCATCCTTTTAATGTTTTTACCTTCTCACTGCCTCCTGTGCTCCCTCTGGTTTTACCTAACTCTTAGTTATGGTGCCAGGAATCAGTCTGTACATGCTGTTAGCTTAGCATTGTGCAGTATCATAAAAGCTGGTGACTTCTATGTTTTATTCTCAGGTATGTGAGTTAATTGGGATATGAGTCTGGATGATGCAACAGCAGCTCCTATACATGCACATATTGCTGTCTGATTATGATCCTTCCGTTCCTTCTGAATATTCCCTCAGTCTTTGTCAGACTGTGAAGTAATCCAACAGAAAATTCAGAAAATGTTGGGATGCTGTGGAAAATAAATAAAAGCAGACTGCGATGACTTGCAGATGTTATAAACTCATGTTTTCTTCACAACAGAGAACAAATCAAACATATCACACGTTTATACTGAGACTTTTTACCATTTTATTTTCATGAAATAGCAAAATGAAATCCTTCAGTGTGCAAAAGAGAAATTTCAGAGGTCTTTCCTTCCAGCTGCTGTCAGACTCTACATTATACAACAGCAGTGAATGTACCCATGTGAAAAACACCACACATGCACAAACTGGGGTCTGTACAGCTCTCCATGTGCAATACTCAATACCTAAATCCAACCACGCCACTATGAAGCATTGAGCTTTGCTGCTGCCAATCTACTAATGCTACCAAGGTGCTACCTGCAAAATAAAACCCAACAACAAAACAAAAAAGGTGGCTATAAATTATGGAACAATTTTGGAATAATGTTCCTCAACATGAAAGTCTGAATATTTTTGTCATCTGCAGTATAAGAATCAAATCAAAATATTAATAAATGTGAAGGAATCTCTGTGCGCAATGGACAAGGGCAAACTTCCCGCCCTCCGGTGGCACTGTGTTAAAAACAGGCATGCAACCAGTTTGCCATGCCATCCGCAAATAGTGGTTAAACTTCAGTCACGCAAAACAGAAGCTATACATGAACATAAAACTCAAAACTTTTAAACATGGACTGAGGCAAAGTGCAAAGCTGGAATTGGCAGCTTTCACATGTTAAAAGGGACTATTAGTGCTAAAAGGTTTACACAGGTTTTAGAGCAACATACGCTCCAGATGATCTTTTTCAGAGAAGGCCTTACATATTTAAGCAAGACCATTCTAAACACTGCATATATTACAACAGCATGGCCTCGTAGAGATTTGTAAATCACTGCATTCTGTCTTTATTCACAGTTACACACTGTCCCGACTTATTTATTTGAACGTATTTGAAGTTTTGACACTGGCTCATTGAATCTTGTATATTTTGCCTCTGCAGCCTCTGCCTCATGCGTTGTATGGTACTAAGAACATGGCCATGCAACACAACAGCTGCTAAATTTATATTAAATATTGGAAACAGTTTCACCAGAAACATTAACCCTTAAATGTCAGTGTTCTGTTACTACTTGACAAGATTCGTATCTTAAGCATTTTTAGCTAAAAATGAGTAAATAAGAAACAGAACTCAGACTATATTCTCGGTCAGTTCTGGAAAAATACAAAGACAGGCTAAGCCAAGCGGATGCACACTGCAAACTAAATTAATTGGCCTTTACTTTTCCCCACGCACCAAAGCAGCATATGACAAAAACATGGAGTCCACCCAGTCATAGCACCACATTCCAAAGGTTTCCAAATGGCTTTTTGTTTGGATTTGCATGTTTGCTCCTGCCAAAAAGAATGAGCAATTAAAGCATGTTGCACTCAAGTAAGACAGGCGGTGCTTGGCAAAAATCACACTCTTCGGCTCAACCCTTCAGAAAATAAGCAATTAACACCTGCTCTTCTAACCTCACTCACTCCTGATGACACTCACAATCACACTGCCTCATTAAATCCAAAAATACATCCACATGTATGTGCATGTATACGGCTGCTGTCCTAACTTTACTTCTTTTTTTTTTTTTTTTTTTTCTTTTGCCTGTCCCATTTGGTTCTTTAGCCGTCAGAATTGTTGTCTGAAGACCAACAAGGATACCCAATGGATTTATTTTGCCAAATGGATCATCATGGCATTGCCGTATTGGTCCATTTGATTGACCTTTGTTTTTATTATTTATTTTATTTTATTTTCAATTGTTACAAACGGGACAGACATGAGTGAGGGATAGGAAAGGGAGAAAGAAAGGGAAAGGAAAAGAAAAACAGAAGGGGAGAGGGACAGTGAGAAAGGGAAAAAAAAGAATAAAAAAATCTCCTGGATCACCTGTTGAGAGAAGAAGAATAGAAAACAAGCAAAAAAAACCAACGCAACATACTAAACACAACACCATCGCATTAATCTAGCTAAGTGTAAACAGCAGTAAATACTAAATATTGAATGTTGTGTGCAGCACGCAGGACAGACAGCGCACAATGTGCTTTGAAGTAGCAGCCAAGAAAGGTGTGATTTAAGTCTACGAACAGTGAACATCCATGTGCACACCTGTGTGGATCAGCGCGCTTGTATTCAAATGGTTTCCCCATGTAATGGTCCGCAAGAGGATGTAGAGAGCAATAGCCCTGTCCCCCAGGGCATGAAGCAGGCATGGAGGAGATCCAGGCCCCAGACATCCAGAGGCCCCAGAGTGCGAGAGCTCAAGGAGGGCCACCGGAGGGGCATCCATGCCACCCTCACGGGAAGGGCTGAGGATCCCCAGACGAGGGGTCACCCAGTAGCCACTGAGCAGAAGCTAGAGGGGCCTGCACCGGCGCACCCGCCGGCTCCGCTGGCAGCCAGCTGTGCCAGAGTGGACCGAGCCGCAGGCCCAGAGGCATACCTGAGCGCCCAGCCCCGGACACCAAGAACCACCAATGCACTGACCCCTGAGGGCATCAGTCACTGGCAGGGAGTGTGGTGAGGGGAGATAGGCCTCCACACTTTGGAGGGCCTGGGAGTTCCCAGAGAGGTGGAGTCTAAGACCCGACCTGACATATAGACACAGACAAACAGGCACACACAGACACAAACATGCATTCCCACCCTCATGCACACATATACAAAAACTCAGCACTCACCCAACGTAAGGATTGACATAAATGGACATGTACACACAATCACACTCCCCAAACATACTCTATACCCAGGTCCAGGTACCCTCGCCCCCAGAGGGGGAAACGGCACCCAGACCTAAGAGATGTTACCCTTCCCCCCGGGGTGGAGGCAAGCAGACTGTCCCAGGCTCCGCAGCAGCAGGGAGGCCAATCGGAAAGCGAACATCTCCTCCCAGCCCCCCCGCCCTGATGGCTAGTAGAGAACGGGGGTGTGTGAAGACCCCATACCTCCCTCCTCCCGCTCATGTGTAGTGTTGCTGCGTGTTGCTCTAAAGTGCATCTAAAACAAGGGAGAGCATGGTGCTGCTGCCAGAGAGCAGCAGGTATTAGCACGGCCCCTCCCGAGAACCCTCAATGTCTACATGGATTTAAAATTGAGAGGTGGGCACCGGCGCCAGAGGTAGGTTTGAATACACAGACCGTCCACTGGACGCCGTTAATGAACCCACCCTCAAGGCCCTATATATATGTGTTATGAGAGTGTAAGTAATGTGGATGTCTAAGTTGTGAGATAAAATTGAGGCACAGGTGGCCAGAAGAGGACAGAAGGGGGGGGGGGATGTCTCCCCTGCACCCTGGTGACACATCCGCACCCCAAGGCCCTACCTGTGTGGGTGGGTGTGGTGGAGCGGGAAGAGGGAGGTAGCCAGGGATGGGGAGGAAAAGAAGGGAGGGGAGGATGCCCCTCCCTAGGGCCAGCTCCCCCGCTGACCCCAGTAGGCTAACTTTACTTCTTAATCGCAAACACACAACAAAGGGAAGACTTTTTTCTGCTCGTGTTCTGGCAGTTTCAGCACTATTGATAGTCCCCTATTTCATTTATTCTTTTTATAGTCTTGGACACACATATACACACACATTTATGTGTACACTGACAGAGTATAGTAAGGTCTCTTTGCTATTCCTCAAGATCAGGAACATAGTGTACTTGCTGATACACTACACATTGTACCCGACATTCTTTCAAGACGGTTGATAGAGACACAAAATTGGAGTCCACAGCAAGAACAGCCTAGATTGGTGCTCTGTGTGTGTGTGAAGACGGGGCACCGGACATTACAAACCCTAATGACCCATCAGCTCCCTGAATATAATCTACTGTACTCCGCCATTGCTTCCTAAAATGAGCCTCTTTTATGCGCTTCCTGACTTTCTGTAATAACACATGGGATAAATTGTAGTCAGGGTTACTGTTAAAACCTGCCCATACTAGATGGCAATATCTACATGACAATGAAACCTCTGTCTATTAGTCAAAAGTTATTATCATTTTAAGTTATATAATTTGTTCTGACACACTCCTGTTACGTTCCCCTGAGGGGTCTAGGCGGGGAGGGGGAAGTAACAAAAGTGACCGGGTCAGAAAAAGGAGTCAGGGAGGCAAAACAGTTAAATAAAACAGTTTTATTGAAGTAATTCAACTAAAGGAGACGGACAAGCCGTTATCACCATAAAACACCAACAAACAAAACTCAGGCGTCGGTCAGTAAGGCAAAAAGTCAAAAGGAAAGCGCAGCTCACTAGCTGGAAACCACAATACACAGCTCACTAGCTGGGAACCACAATACACAGCTCACTAGCTGGGAACCACAATACACAGCTCACTAGCTGGAAACACCACAAGACACTCAGCTCACTAGCTGGGCCCACACAAAATGGCACTCTGGCCCAGAGCTCACCCTGCTCTGGGCTTAAATACCCTTAATTGCTGATGGGAGTCAGCTGTACAGGAGGGAAAGGTGGCACCTCAGGCAGGAGGTAGTGGGACACGCCCACACAGGCACCCTCAGGAGAGAGAGAGGCCCTGCTAGGGCCGTAACAACTCCTAACATTGTTTCAGTCTTCTACTTGGTTGTCAGGCCTTATTTTGAAGCTTCTCTGTTGGGTCTTTGAGTGCCAGAGGTTACCATTTGAATGGGAAGATGAGGTTGTTACAAGGTTGGATCTAAAGGGGGCTTGTGGAGGCCCTGGCCACCACCAAAATTTGGTCAATTTTGTGTTAAAAACAATGTTCTCAATGCATCATTTTAAATATATTTATATATTTTAAATATTAAACAATACTAGCAAACCCCACACCACCCACAAGTCTTTGTTTTGGTTAATAAAACAATAATTTATCGTGAAAATACAACTTCCTTTTTCTTTATTGTGATTACATAACACATTTACGGATTTTCATTATGTTTATATATTCATACAAGCAGGTCTTACATTAACTGTCATCACCTAATCCTGTTGAACAACATCAGCACAGACACACATAGCACTAAGCACGTGGTTTAATATTTTAATGAAGGAAGGTCTATACAGCATAGTGGTAAATTTACCAGATCAGTACTGTTACAAATTTACGACAAATTTGTTAGATGTGATATTTTGAATGACATAAATATGTCAAATGAAGTATATCTTAAAACAATATATTATATGTATTGTAACATTAATGATGAATTATAGATTTTACATTTATAGATTTTGTAGACTTTAAGAGCTTTTATAGTGGCATATTTCAATAACTTGATTAATAATCAGCAGCACTGATTAGATGAAAAACCCCACAGTGAGCCCCTCATTCATTACAGTTATGTCAGGCAGAGTTGGCTTCACTTGATGAAATAGAATTGACTTATTGACCAACCAGGTGGGACTATAACCCATACCACTACCACACTGCCATTATCCACAAGTGGAAGCCACTTACTATTTGGCTTCACACCTATTAATGTAGAGCACTATTAGCAATTAAAGTAGGACATGTGCACTTTCAGAGTTTCTAGTAAGTAATTATTTTACTAAACTAAAAGCAACCCAGAAGACATCCTGGAATATTCATTACGTCTGTAGTTTTGGAAGACTAAGTAGGAAAGCCCAAATTAGTTCTGGCCATTCAGCTGCTATCCAATTGTTCAGTCTGACGTCACTAGCCGTGTCTGGACCTAAACTCCGCTGCAGGTCCATATATCAAACGATCACTATGGCATTACTGAGAGTTGAAAAACTGTCTAAAGTCTTTCATCTTTAATAAAATGATCAGCGTTCTGCTCTACCAGGTGTAACAATTGAGTTTAACATCCAGGCATCCATGAAAACGGAATTTATGACATTTAACGGAGTTAAAAGGTAGCAGGGAGTTAGCTTGCTAGCTTCTATCTAAATACAATATAGCATGTCCTGACTGCGGAGTTTTGGAAACAAATTAAAACGTACAGCTCTGTTATCACTTCCAGCATAAATGAAGACAGAAAACTAAACAGCAGTGACGTTTGTAGGGTTACTGAAGTTGGCCTAGCTGGTATATATTGATGTGCTATGTGACCGCTAGCGACACAGCTATGTTAGCATAATATAAACAAGCTAACTTTTTTTCCACTCGATAAAAGTTTACGTGAGTGTTCTCGGTGGTCAGGAACAAATGTAATCGCATGGCAGGATGCTGTAAAAGGACCAAACTTCAGCCAGGAGAACAACTGAGATAATCCATCCACAATACGAGGTTAGTCATTCATATACTGCTGCATGGGCTGGGCTGTAGTTACATCCTAAGGTTTTAAAAACTGATCTTAAATCACACTCTCATTACACATACATATAGGATCTTGGGGGTGGGCACGATACACGGAATCCAAATTACCATCAGGGTGTACACCTCACCCCTGGCATCGTTGCCCACCTCTCAATTTTAAATACACGTAGACATTGAGGGCTAGCAGGAGGGACCATGCGCTTACCTGCTGCTCTCTGGCAGGTAGCTCCATGCCCTCCTGGGTTTTAAATGCACCTTAGAACACACATGCATCAACACTACAATGAGCGGGTGGAGGGAGGTTTGGAGTCTTCTCTCACCCCCATTATCTGCGGCCTGCTGGAGCGGGGGGGCTAGGAGGAGGAGTTGGCCGTCCGACTGCGGTCTGGAGTGTGGGGCCTCCCTGCTGCTGCGGAGTCGGGGCGGTCTGCCTCCCCCCACCGCAGGGAAAGGGGTAACACCACCTGGGTCTCGGTGCAGTTCCCCCCTCCAGGGGCAAGGGTACCTAAACCCGGTTCGTAGAGTACGCTTGGGGAGTGTGATCGTGTGTACAGCGTCTCTTTATGTCTGTCTCCACGTTGGTTGAGTGTGGAGTAAGTGCATATGAGAGCATGAGGGTGGGAATGGATGTTTGTGTCTGTGTGTGCCTGTATGTCTGTGTCTATATGTCAGGTTGGGTGTCAGACTCCACCTCTCTGGGGACATCTCAGGCCCTCCAAGGTTTGGAGGCCTATCTCCCCCTACCACCACTTCCCCTGCCAGTGGCGGGGGAAGTGGTGACATCGGTGCGTTGGTGGTTCTTTGTGTCCGGGGATGGGCGTCCAGGTACACACCGGCTCACTCCTTGGCGGCCGCTTATCGGGGCCTGGAGCCTGGGGCTCGCTCGGGCCACTTCGGAGGTGGGGTGCCCCCGGCCTCTCGGCCTGGGGCTCGGTCACTCAGGCACGGCTGGCTGCTGGCGGAGCTCACGGGCGCGTCACTGCAACTCCCCCTGGCTTCTGCTCCGCAGCTGCTGGGACTCTCCTCAGCTCTTTCTGGGACAGTGGCGCGGCTGCCCCTCTGTTGGTCTTCCTTGGTCTCTTGTGTTCTGGGGGCCTCTGGATGTCTGGAGTTTTGATCTCCTCCATACCTGCTTCATGCCCTGGAGGACGGGGCTGTGGCCCCCCCACACCCTCTAGCAGATCATTATATGAAGGAACCTTTTAAAAAAACACAAGCTCGTCTATGCTCACAGGTGTACACACGGGTACACACCCACAAACTACACCCTTTTTTGCTCCTACCTCAAAGCACATTGTGTTCTGTTGATCTTATGTGCTGCACAATAATGTTTAATATTTAGTATTTACTGTCATATTCCCATATATCATTGTGATTTTGTTTATTCTATTACTCTTGTTCTCTTCTGCTTGTTTTCTTTTTTCTTTCTCAACAGGTGATCCAGGTGATTGATATATGCATTTTTTTTCTGCCCGTTCTGTTGGTTTTTGTCTTTTGCCCTTCTCCCCCGTCCCTCTTCTCAGCTGTTTCTTTTTCCCTCTTTCTTTCTCCCCTTCTTTCCCCCAGTCAAGTCTGTCCCGTATTCAGTAAGTGAAAGTAAAATAAACAATAAAAGGTGAATCAAATGGACCATTACGGCAAGGCTGGGAAGGTCAATTTGGTAAAGTAAATCCGTTGGGCATCTTTCTTTGCCTTTAGACAACAATTCTGATGGCAAAAGAGCCAAACGGGACAGGCCAAAAAAACAAAAAAAAAACAAACAAAAAAAAAACAAAACCCTGATCTTAAATAAATGATTACCGGTAATAAAAACCGAGGGAGGTCAACAGTGGTCACTGACTGTTTTAGGAGCTTTTTGAGATTAAATAGAAGAAAATACATAACATTAAACATGTTAACAACACAAAAGCCATATTAAACGCAGACTACTTTAGGCCCGAAAGTAGGATTCGTCACGTCATCACTGAACAATCGGATTGACTACATTTGGGAACCTCTTTAGATGGACATTTCCAAATATAGGCCTTAAGTTGTCAAAGTTTTCAGTTCTGTTAGGATAGGTACACAGGTAATTCTTGGTAATTCTGGACAGAGGCAGCCTGTGTTTTCTACCCGGCTTCTTTAGGGTCTGTAAACACATTAGGAATGTCACCAGAACTGATATTTACAACACCTTTTGATAGCAAAAATGTGCTGCTTCTGCAAAATCTCAACCCCCTCTGATTGATAGGAAAGGCAGTAAGAGTCGGGCACAGGAGTATCAGTATGAAAAAATCCAATATGCAAACAATGCTATCATTCTTTTCAGACAGAGGGAAGGAGTTCTTCTTATTTAGCGAGGCATCTAAAAGTCTGGGATGTACATGTGTTAAAATAATTTAAGGTCACTCAGCTTTACTTTGATATCTATGGTATGTTTGTTAACACAGTCACCTTGTACACTAAAGATCCTTAGTTTGAGACCAGGAGGAGACACAAACCCAGCCTCAGGAGACCGAAACTAGTGTCAGTTCCAAGCCCGGATAAACAGAACATTTGGTACACGTGTACCACAACTGTACCAAATGTGGTGAACCCACCTGTTATAAAGGAGCAATGTTATGTTTAAATTTATGGAACAACCATTTTTTCTTACAAATTATTCACAGCAGTCAATTCAATTCATATTAAATTATAAAGTATCACATCACTACAGCAGTTGCCACAAGGCTCTTCATATAGTACAATAAAGACTCTACGATAATCCAGTAAACAATAATTAGTCACCTTCTACCACCACAGCACACATGGAAGATTCTGTTGTTTAACTCTGCTTCTAACATACAGTTATTGTTTGGTAATGAGCGGCATCAGGGGAGAGCGTTCAGTTGTAATAGTTAACTGATTATTCAGCATGCATTAGCATCTAATGCTAACTATGATTTTAGGTTTTCTTATTTTTTCATTTAACAAGACTTGATATTTATTTTATTATCGTTACTGGAATTGCAAAACAGGGCAAGAGGCAGGGTACACCCTGGACAGGTCACCAGTCTGTCACACATAGACAGACAACCATTCACGCTCTCATTCATACCTATGGACAACTTGGATTATCCAATCAACCTATCCCCACAAGTTGCATGTCTTTGGACGGTGGGAGGAAGCCAGAGTACCCGGAGGGAACCCACGCAAACACAGGGAGAACATGCAAACTCCACACAGAAAGACCCTGGCCTGATGGAGGAATTGAACTCAGGACCTTCGTGCTGTGCAGCAACAGTGCTAACCACTGTGCCACCGTGCTGCTATAAATTTGCACCTCTTTAGCTTTCTGACACTCTGGATTGCCCTCTGCTGCACCCCTGGCTGTATTGCACCCAGTTTGCATGCAGCTGGAATAACAGGAGGTGGAACACCTCTCCTTAGTTGGCTCTATCCACAGTTTCTCTGCTAGCATCATTCACAGCGTGAATATCATAAATCCCGCCTTGCTGTTATTTTGATTGGTTTATCCAAAAGCTGAACCATTTTGAAATGACAGTGCTGTATAGCGAAAAAAATAAAGAGTCTGTGCTGAGGGTGCTGTTTTGAGCTATGGACTTTGAGAGAGCTGTCAGAGCTGAGATTCATAAATGCTCAGCTAAGCTAAGCTAACCACCTGCTGGCTTTAGCTTTTTTTATTGAACAACAGACTGCTGTCCTCATCTCATCTAACTGCTGCCAAGAAAAAAAGCTAATTTGCGTGTTTCCCAAAATGTCAAACTGTTCTTTTAACTTGTACTCCGCCGCTGTAAACCTTTTACAGAGTTCCAGTTATAGACACGCAACTTAGGCAATCATTTGTGGATCTGTGGTCTGAAAGCTGCCATGTTTTAACTAGTTCTACAACATACAGCAGACTTGAGTGTCTGTTATGAAACTTTCAAAAGCAACATAAAAACTGTCCTCTAGTCAGCCTCGGCTAATAAGCTGCCTTTGACTTTATTTCACAGGCCACTCTATCAGCTTGGTTTCTGTGATGTTTTGGGCAGCTTGTTTGCTGGTGCTCTGCTGAAGGATTACCTTCTCTTTTTTTTCTTTCCCTCCGCTGGGAGAGTAAACAGAGATGGGCAAAAGAGACAGAAAAGTAAGGAGGGGGCAGAGGAATTATCCCATACTTTTGTCTCTGCTGTGAGGCATTGAACAGAAATAATGACTTGATGTGGAGGCAGATAAATGCATTTGATAGATCCATATATCGGGAGAAAGACAGACAGACGGGGCAAGAAAGAGAATTAGAAAGCCTTCTTTTCTGGGCCCAGCTGAAGCCTGGGAAATAGCTCAGAGCCTTTCAGAAGGGACATGATTTATTTAAACTAGTTTACATGAGGGAGCAACATCACGCAGCTCACCACTCTTCTAATTCGGCCTTAAAAAAAGAAAAAAAAGGGGGAAGATGGGCAGTAGGGAAACCTTTTTTTCTCAATTGCTCAAAATAAAGATGTACAATCCCCACTTTTTAAGTCTGCAGCTCCAGCGTCACGTCGTTCTCCCCCAAAATGATTTCCTTTACACTTGTCAAGCATGATCGAATTAAGCCGGACTACCAGGAGAGCAATGAAAACAACAAGAATGCAGAGATGACAGAAGGAACTGCTAAAACATGACAGGCTAACAGATACGAGAGGAGTGAAGGAAACGTGAATGAAAAAACGGTTTGAAACTGCCTGAGGTTTTGGTGTGAGTGGCTGCTAAAGTAAAATCTCATCATCCAGTATAGATTTAGCTTCTTGCAAATTCCAAAACAAACATATATAGTAGCAGATGCCAGCCATAAATGTGGCAAATGTGCATCCATCTGTTAATAGATTACTTTTTCACATTCTGATTGCTCTCCAGCATCAATTTTTATACAGATTTAAGAAAAGATCCACCCTTAAAACACTATCAGGAGGATTTTCTGTCATAGTGGTGGATATGCATATTAGGCTTCGAATAGTGTGGTTCGTGTATGTATAGGTAATGCTTATACTGCCTCTTTGATGCCTTGTGTACAAGTCTAGTACTATGAAGCCAGTTATCAGCTCACAAAGTTAATCCAAGGTTTCTGATGTAGGTATAGTTGAGTCATCAAAGGGGTGGAGCTGAAAACACCTCACCAATCACAAAGATCAGTGTAGCTGATTTAGAAAAATATGAAAGGATTACACACATCTGATGGATCTGATGGATTTTAAGTGAGTATTCTAATCAATTATTTTTAAAAGTAAAGTAAGTTAAATATAAAAACTGATTTAAAATTAGTCACCATGTAAATTGGATGTAAAGTCCATAAGTACAAGTAGGTGCTCTATTTTTAAGATCATATATTAATCTTATGAAAGAGTAAAACTGCTGTGAACGTTTGCAGCCAACAGGAAAAAAAATTATAAGGTTGCCTCTAAAAATATCTTATTGATCATCAGGGAAATGTGAATATGCTAGATGCTGTTGGCAAACTCTGTTCTGAAGGATCTTTCTGGAAAGGTGATGCTAATTTTCAGAAATGTGATTGGTCGGTAGGCAACAGTTTTATAGCTTGCCTTCAAGACCTTGAAAAGGACAAAATCATTGACCGCCTTACATATCACCGCCTTTACCCAGGGGATGCCATACCCTGCATTTACAGACTTCCTAAGATCCACAAAGAAGGTGTCCCACTCAGACCCATTGTCAGTAGCATAAACTCAACAACTTACAACATCATCAATACCTTGCTACCATCCTAGCACCTCTTGTGGGGAACACCCCACATCACATCAAGAACTCCACCGGCTTCATCGACAAGGTCCAGAAACTTACCCTGGATCCAGATGAAACCATGGTGTCCTTTGATGTAGTCTCTCTCTTCACTTGCATACCCACCACGGAGGCCGTGGAGACTGTCAGAAAACGACTACAAGAAGACAGCTCCTTGGAGGACAGGACCAACTTCACACCCGATCAGATCTGCACACTGTTAGACCTCTGCCTCACCACTACATATTTCAAATACAACGAAGGCTTTTACAGACAAAAACATGGCTGTGCCATGGGCTCCCCCGTGTCATCTATTGTAGCCAACCTTTACATGGAGGAAGTGGAAAGGAAGGCTCTTGGCTCTTTCAAAGGAAGAGTACCCAGCCACTGGTACAGATATGTAGACGACACCTGGGTCAAAATCAAGACACAAGAAGTGGAATCCTTCACTGCTCACATTAACGCTGTGGATAAAAACATCAAGTTCACCAGGGAAGACACAAAGGACGACTGTTTGCCTTTCCTGGACTGCGCTGTGCACATTGAAGAGAATGGCAACCTCAACACTGAAGTTTACCGGAAGCCCACACACACAGACCAGTACCTCCTCTTTGACTCCCATCACCCCCTGGAACACAAACTTGGAGTAATTAGGACCCTACACCACTGGGCAGAACATGTTCCCTCTAAGCCTGAAGGGAAAAAGAAGGACACACACATGTAAAGGAAGCACTTAAAACATGCGGTTATCCTAATTGGGCGTTTATAAAGTCAGCAAAGAGGCACAGAAAAGGAGATGAGACATCAGCTAGGGAGGATAAGAAAGACAGGCGCAACAACATTGTCATCCCCTATGTAGCCGGTGTATCAGAGAAACTCAGGAGGGTTTTCTCCAAGCACGACATCCCAGTGCATTACAGACCCAGCAACACACTCAGACAGAATCTGGTTCACCCGAAAGACAAAACGCCAAAACACAGACTTAACAATGTGGTGTATGCTGTACAGTGCAGCGAGGAATGCCCAGACCTCTACATTGGAGAGACCAAACAGCCACTTCACAAGTGCATGGCACAACATAGAAGAGCCACCTCCACGGGAGAAGACTCAGCAGTCCATCTGCATCTTAAGGATAAAGGACACTCTTTCGAGGATGCCAATGTTCACATTTTGGACAGAGAGGACAGATGGTTTGAAAGAGGAGTGAAAGAAGCCATCTATGTGTACTGTGAGCGAACGTCTTTGAACAGAGGCGGTGGTTTACGACACCAACTCTCTGCCATCTATAATCCAGTTTGGAGATCCCTTCCCAGACGCCTTAACACCCACTCACACCTTGGGCCATCTGACCTCAGGAAATCACATGATAGGGTGGGGCCAGGTTTCACAATGAGCTCACCCGAAAACCTGGCTGATTGTGATCCACACCCGTTTTCACACCTTGGCTCATGTGATTAGATAGAGGATCATCAGGGGGTCCTTTGTCCCTCTTTGGGGGGAAACTCCTACTGGGTTTATATCTGGGACTTTCCACCAATTGACCCTTAGAACTGAAGAAGCTTCTCGGATGAGAGGTGAAACGTCTTCAAGCAACTTAAAGAAGTCCAGACGCTTTTCTTTCCAAGCACCTTAGACCATACCTCTGGATCTCTAATCCGGAACCTAACATGCTGTGGGGTGGGTTAGTCTGACAGCATAAGTTACTATAGCGATGTACACTTGGTCAACCCAACGTTATCTGAATAAGTTGAAATCCTGCTTTGTAGTGCATGCCTCTGGGCGCTGCAGCAAGCCCAAGAATAGTTAATTAGGGATTATTATTAGCTGTGAGTCAGGTTAAAAGTCCAAGAATAAATCTATGGAGATGGAAAGAAGAATATTAGGTTTCCTTTAAACTACCACAAGATGAGAGATTATGGCCATAAAATAGTTTTATATATATTTTAAGGGGTTTAAGAGAACATGAAAAGAACAGGATTAGGATTACTGGTTAAATTAGTATACTCTCTGTATTGATTGCATTTTGGGAACATTTGAGCCAAAAGATTCCAAAATAGAAACAAAAACTTAATTTTTTTAAATTTTGCAATATAACAACAGTCATGCCCATTGTTATTATACATCATAGCCAATTTACAATGGTACCTCTCTCAGAGGTAAGAAAGAAAGAAAGAACTGGAGCGGCAGACGGGTAACTCAGATTAATCCAGATTTGTGGTTGTAGATATCCCCGTCACACAATTTTTAAAAAATTTACATAACTGTAAGTTTACATGTCATTCACAGTATTATCCAACCCAATAACTGTGTAATGTTTCTGTTGCTCTGTAGTTTTCAAAGTTTAAAGTCTGAACAAAATATCTCCTGTATTATAAAGCTCCAAGAGCTTTTCCCCTGCCACAGCCAGTGCCCCAGTGAGCTGGAAGCCATACACATTTTCTCTAGGTTTTTCATCTTTGTAGGATCTTATGTAACCTTGAAACACTGATAATATAATATAAACTTAGGTAGTGCATTGCCTCATGGGAATCGCATTATCCTTGATTTGTGAATAATTATGGCAGTCTTAGCCTTTGCTGTATCTCAACGGGAGCATGGTTTTTAATTGCTGGAATAGCCCTTTAATGATTTTAAGGGCACTGTTTGGTGCTTGTGAGCTCCCGTTGTTTTCTAGTTCATTTTGTTCCTGCGTGGTGTTAAGTTATTTCTCACACAGGTAGAAACATCTGCAGTAAAAGTGTCAGCTTTCGGCGTCAGTCCTCGGAGCAGGCAGGGGTTCCAATTTCTCAAACGTCAGTTTCAATTCACCAGATTGCACAGCACAGAGCTGCACAGCCACAATACGTGTACCTGTTTCCTGTCGGGGCTTGACTCGTGCTTTTTTCCCCCACTAATCCAGCTGCTGTTGTAATCCGTCTCTCCATCCAAATGTAAAATGCGTGATTTGTGAAACTGCAGATGGATGCAGAGGTGATTCCACTCAAAGGGAAGATAACCGAACAGGCAGACAATGCTTGCAAAGGAATAATGACACACTGGTGATATGGTGTGCTGTGCTGTTGACACCACTGTCTTTCACTCCGACAAGCCCACAACCAGCAGACAGACACATGTGTAAACACACACAACAGGCTTTCCCACTAATTATCCTCTTTTTTGTATCAGTGCGACTAAGCCTGATTGCACCTCTGCATGATAAATGCTCCTGTCTAAACTGCTCTTCTCTTAACTCGAGTCTTAACTGGGTACTTCTGTCAGCTGGTTTAATTAGTGGACTGGGTGTTTGCTTGTGGATACAACTACAAAGAGAGTCCTCACTAAGACGGATCTGACCAGTCTTAAAGCTGCCATAACTGGCAGTTTTGGAATAATAGAGATTGACATGACTGTGAAATGCGTAGGTGTTGCCACAGCTTGATGGGTTATTTATTTTAGAAATAAATTTACTTACTAAATTTACTTTTCTGGTTAAATATTATGGCGCTATTAATAGTGCAGTAATAGTGAGCCATATCTTAATGATCTTTTGGGCTTCATAGTTGAGTTCGCGGATGACACCACAGTGGTTGGACTCATCTCAAGGGGGGATGAGTCGGACTACAGAGATGAGGTCAACAGACTGACTGAGTGGTGTTCAGTTAACAACCTCCAACTGAACACCACGGAAACTAAAGAACTTATCTTGGACTTCAGGAAGGGCAGAGCAGACCCGGCCCCACTTTACATTCATGAGAACTGTGTGGAGAGGGTACACTCCATGAGGTTTCTGGGCGTGCAGATCTCTGATGACCTCTCCTGGACTGCAAATACTAGAGCGGTGGTTAAAAAGGCCCAGCAGCGTCTCCACTTTCTGAGAGTGCTCAGGAGGAACAACCTGGAGGAGAGGCTGCTGGTGACATTTTACAGAGCCACCATAGAGAGCATCCTAACGTACGGCATAACAACATGGTATGCAGGGTGCTCAGCTGCGGACAGGAAAGTACTGCAGAGGGTCATCAACACAGCCCAGAAGATCACTGGCTGCTCTCTGCCCAGCCTGGAGGTCACTGCAAACTCTCGGTACCTCAGCAGAGCTGGCAATATCATCAAGGACCACTCTCACCCCAGCAATCAACTGTTTGAACTATTACCGTCAGGCCGACGGTACAGGTCACATGAAACCAGGACAAACAGATTCAGGGATAGCTTCTTTCCCAGAGCTACCACCGTAGTAAATGAGCACAAAAACAATTGAACCTATTCCATACTGTCACTGTCATTATATTAATGCTGCTATCCTGTATATATTGTACATACTATTGTTTGAGTACTTACGATTGTTTTTTTGTACTTTTTATATTTTACATTTATATTTATTATTGAAACTTCCACCAAGGGAGTGGCACTCCAATTTCGTTGTACTCTGTACAATGACAATAAAGGCTATTCTATTCATAAAGGCTATTCTATTGAGAGGACAACAGAAAACAGTGGGATGGTCTGCCGTTTGGCACAATGTTTGCCCGCCGAAACAGGTAAGCTATAGCAGTGCCTCACTAGCCCACACTTTCATGCCTTGATCTTTTCAGTGGGTGCTTCACACAGAGCCTGCACTATGATGACCAGTGACCTCCTGACCCAGTATGAACCTTCCAGATCCCTCAGGTCATCTGGATCTGGTCTTTTATCAGTTCCCAGAGTCAGAACCAGACACGGAGAAGCTGCATTCAGCTTTTATGCTCCTTATATCTGGAACAAACTCCCAGAAAGCCTAAGATCAGCTGAAACACTCAGTTTATTTAAATCCAGGTTGAAGACTCACCTGTTCTCAGCTGCATTTGAATAAAGCACCAAATCCGCACTTTTAAGCTTAAATTTCAAAACTAGCATTTTAACTACTGATTTTATCTACTGTTCTGATTTTATCTGTTTTGATTTTATATACTGTTTTGTTTGTTTGTTTGTTTGTTTGTTAATTAGTTAGTTTTTTTGTTTGCTTGTTTTAATCTATTTTAAATCATGCTTTTCATTTGTTTTTGTTTCTAATGTCTCTGTAAAGCACTTTGAATCACCTTGTTGTTGAATTGTGCTATACAAATAAACCTGCCTTGCCTTGCCTATATCTTGTTGTTGTGATAATACCAATATAACTTTTACATGATATAAAAGTGTACTCATTGATATAGCCATGCTTTATTATTCCCTAGCACACACAACCCCATAAGCCCAGACAGACAGTTTTTATTTTTCTATTTCCCTAACCTTTGTTGTGGGAAGTTATTTATTAATTTTTTTCATGCTCTACCCCACTCTGCTTGGATCAGCAGGGAAGTGTCTCCTGGAGGACGAGCTATGAAGGGTGTTTCTCTTGTCCGCCCCCCTGACTAGATGAAGATTTTTAAAGGTTTAAAATTTTGTGCCTCTTTTCTAATTTTTAAAAAATATTTTCTATTAAAGATTTAAAAAACATAAGAACAGAGACGTATTAACACGGTGTATTGAAATTAGTGAACCCAGTCACTGGAGGGCTACAAGTTAGTGTACAAGTCAGTCCACTCCTAGTTGCTGTCCCAAGCCTGGATAAATGGAGAAGGTTGATTGATTAGATAGGCAAAGGTTGAAATGGAAAGGATGTGCAGCAGCTTAGGGTGATTAAGGTTAGAGAGCCATGAGAGTGTTGATGGAGAAGTACAGAGAAGGTTAGAATGAGTTTAACTGTGTTTTGTGGATCTAGAGAACGCACATGATACTGTCCAAAGGAAGAAACTGTTGTACTGCATTAGGAAGTGGCAGTGAGGGCTGTGCAGGAGTGACAGATGGGTTCAAGGAGCCTGGAGAGGTGGAGGTATACTCTGTGGGGAAGAGGAATGAAAATCTGTAGAAGCAAGACAGAATAGATGTCTGTGAATAAGAGGGAGACAGATGTAATGGTGATGCTACAAGGAGTAGATGTAGAAGTAGTACAGTTTAAATACCTTGGGTCAACCATCCAAAGCAATGGACAATAGAGAAGAGAGGTGAAGAGGAGAGTGCAAGAGAGTGCAAGCAGGGTGGAGATGAGTATCGGGGGTGATTTAAGACTGAATGATAGCAGCAAGAGTGAAAGGGAAGATTTACAAGATGGTAGTGAGACTTGCTGTGATGTATGGTTCAGAGATGGTGGCACTGACAAGAAGACACGAGTCAGATATGGAAGTGGATAGTTGAAGATATTAAGATTTTCACTGGCAGTGACCAGGATAGACAAGATTAGAAATAACGACATCAGCTCAGGTTCTGCTGATGCAGGTTGGAGACAAAGTTGGTAAGGAACGGCTGAGAAGGTTTGGACATGTGCAGTAGAGGGATAGTGGATATAGAGGATAGTGGATATAAAGGGAGTTTTTCCTTCCCACTGTCACTTACTCATAGGGGGTCATATGATTGTTGAGTTTTTATCTTTATGTATTATTGTAGGGTTGTAGGGTACCTTGTGGTGACTGTTGTTGTGATTTGGCACTGTGTAAATAAAATTGCCCTCCAGGCAGGAGGGTCGGTGTGACGGAGAAGAATGCTAAGGATAGGATGAGATGGAGGCAAAAGAACCACTGTGGTGCCCCCTAAAGGGGGAAACTAGAAGAAGAAGAAGTGTAAAGTTGAAATTAGCTCTTTGTTTCTTTAAATGTTCAAGCTACCCTAAAAAGTATAGAAAACTTTTATGCTTGTTCCACAAGTTCACCAATCAGTCCCACACCAGAAAACAGTAAAAGATCAAGACACAGTAGAGCTCTACCTTTGCAGGTCCCACAGGCAATGAGTCAAATTGAATTTAAAAAGCAATTATAAGACATCTAAGGGAAAAGCACCTTTTTTCCTTCTGAGTGCTTCGACCCTCTGATCTTATTTATTCCCTATTGTTTTTCTCTAATTCTGATTTTTCACATTTTTCCACCCCAGTAAAGCGCAAGATTTGATTATTTTCCATTAATTATCAAGGCTCTTTTGTATGTTTTTTTTTTTTTTTTAATTCTTGAAATATCTTCTTCTGTTCGCTTTTTGTCCTTTTAGTTTAGGCTACTTTATGCGCAAATTCCCAATAATTACAAGCACAGAAACCTTTTTCATGTCAGGTCTTCACAAATGGGTTCCCGCTGGGTTAAAGAGGTAATCAAGATGGCTCGAGTGCATTAATCTGTCAACTTCTGTGACAAACAGCTACAAGGATAGTATATTTTATCTTTCAGTGACTGGATTTGAAATTGCATGAAGTGGGGGAAAAAGCCGTGCCTGAAAGTCTTTCATTGATTGCTGAATGTATTTTGAAAAAAGAAACTGTCACTTTTTTGTACCCCCATTTTTTTCTCTCCCATTGCTACCTTTTGAAGGATAGATGAGGTTTTTTGGAAATAATTCCCCCAAGCAGGGGAGCTGCTGTGTTTAGACATCCTTTTCCCCAAGCTATCCACATCAGCCCCTGTTAACTGCCAGTCCTTATCTCTCATTCTGTCCTGCCTTCTCTCTCCATCTCTCACCCACCCTGCCTCCCTCCCACTCTGCCTCCTCCTCCCTTATCTCCCGCTTGGACCATTCTTTCCACTCTCATCCGCTCTATTTCTGTTTCCTTGCTCGTCTAGCTCCCTCCGGTTTGCCCGGCTTCTCGCTTTAACCCCAATCTCGATGCACCTATGCATTTAACCCCCACTTTTCTCTCTGCATCCCACCCACAATATAGGTATCTCTGGGGAAACTCTTCACACATGAACCCTGAAAAGCATTGGGAGAATGTAGTTGAGACATTGTCTGTAGCTGTCCGGTTGAACCTGTAGCACAGGCATCAAACTGACTTCATGCTATGGAGCTGACAGGTTAAAGACTTTTTAACATTCTGGCATACGTGACTCAAATATCAGGGTTGCAGTGCATGGGTGAAAAACGAGCTAGTCATTGCTATCACAGCAGGAAATATTCCATCCGTCTCTTCATTATTCACTGCAAAACCTTCTGATATTCAGATATCAGTGATGGAGTAGGAATCCTCCAATTTTTGAGATATAATGGAAGATTTTCATTGTCTATGAAAATAACTCTCTACTATCAGTAATCAATCAATCAAACGGAAAACAGATTTACTTCTTAGTCTTTTGGAGTTTGAAGAAGAAAATTAATAATACTGGAAATCACTGATAGCTTTGTAGAGTTGAGATTTACTTTTTATTAAAGGAAAGGACTGAACAGAAGGCAACAGAGGGAACGTAAAAGATCGATCCATTCATTCTCTTCCACTTATCAGATTGTGGAGCGTACCCCAGTTACTGTAGGGGATGAGGCAACAGTGATTTTAGTTCAGCAAAGAAAAATATCTAAGATGACAAAGGTAAGAGTTCCCACACCATTTACACAACGTTATTGGCACTAATAACATTCCTCCTCCCTTCAGTCCCAACCAGTCATGGCAGATGGCTGCCCCTTCCTCTGGTTCTGTCAGGAATTTTTCCTTCCCACTGTCACCAAATGCTTTCTGATTGACTGGGTTTTTTCTGTATTACGGTAGGGTCTTTACCTTACAGTACAAAGTGCCTTGAGGTGACTGTTGTTGTGATTTGGCGCTATATAAATAAATCTGAAGAAAAATGTTAGATAATTTAAAAGAACGTCATAAACTGTCAAGTGTGACATAGGTTGCTATGGTTGCAACAAGTTGGTCAAGTTTCACTATGTAAAGTTACAGAAAGGTTCAAACCTCATCTGGCATTAAAATCAGCACAACAACTGTATTCTGGGGGCTTCACAGCATGAGCAGTTCCTGTAGGTAGCCCACTACTTTTGTCCTTATTGCAGATTTAGGTGAAGCAGATAAACGCTGTGGCTTTTTGATGAAAGAAAGTAAGTAGGACATACACAACCCTCTCAGACTCTAGTTGTGGAGCAGATGGAGACTCGAGACTTGAGCAGCTCAGGTGAGATAGGGAGGATGGATGATATATGAAAGGCAGATTGACAGAAGAGCTAAGAGTTTTTAAGCACAGGGAACAGAGACCGTTAGGCCTGGAAAAGATTGGCAGGAAGGCTATCGGATCAGAGTGAGTGGAGAATGGAATGGAAATTTTATTTATGTTGCACTTTCCATTACCCATAAACTCAATGTGCCTTAAATAATGGTGTCAATCTATTTTCTTAAATGCTTATCCAGCCAAGAGGGTCTGAAGCCAGCCCTTACTGATACTGTGCTAGAGGGCCACTAGGTCACCAGAGCATCACACGGGCAAGCAGAGAGGCACACAACCATTCACGCTTTCACATCCACACCTAAGACCAGTTTAGAATCACTAATTGTATACCTGTCTGTGGATGTTAGGAGTGAAAACAAACACAGACATGCACAGACAGTATTTAACCACTGACCTAGGGGGATATGAAGATTAAAAGTTTGTTTCTGATTATAGAAACAGTTGTGATTGAACTCAAGTCAGCAGGAAACTTGTTCCAGAGAGTAGAATCATTGTAGCTCAGAGAAATCTCAACAGATTTGGATCTAATTCTGGGTACGGCTGAAAGACTTTTGCTTGAAGAGCTGAGAGGCCTAATCGTGATTTATAGACCATTAAAAAGATTTTAAAGGAAATTTTTCGAGCTGTCCTACTGATTTATTTATTAGACAATCCTTAAAAGAAGAAGTTGCAGTGGTCTAACTCTTTGTGGAGATGATTCATATACATTTTTACATTAGTAAAAGGCTCTGATGATGTGATTTTGCAAAATAATATCAAAGTTCCTGAGTTGCAAACTTTTATTTTAATAGAATAATACTAATTTATATCTAGGTTCTTAAACCAATTAGAAGAAAATCTCAGTCTTGTCTCCTTTAAGCTCTCAAAAAGCTCATCCCTACAGTAAACAGTTTGTTTACTGAGATTATCAGAAGCATAAAGAATAAAAATGGGAAGAAATGTATCTCCAAAAACAGTTGCCTCAATGCACTTCATATTGTAAGGTAAAGCTCCTACAAGAATTGTAGGGAAAACTACATCAGATGACACAACCCCCCCCCCCCCCCCCCCCCCCCACCACCACCACCACCACCACCACCACCACCACCACCAAGAATGTGGCGACAGTGGGAATGAAAAACTCCTATTTAAAGGAAAGAAACCAGGCTTAGGGAGGATTCAGCCAAATGCACTGACAAGTTGTGGGTGAGAGGAGGAAGACAGGACAAACACCACTGTGTGGAACAGAAACAAATATTAATTATAACTAATGATGTAATGCTGAGTGGCGTGTAAATACATAGTGAGTGAAAAAGGTGAGCGAAAAAGAAAAACTCATCATGGAAAGTCCATCCTTTCGATGATAGTCGCAGGGGGCGCTGGAGCCTATCCCAGCTGTCATAGGGCGAGAGGTGGGGTACACCGTGGACAGGTCACCAGTCTGTTCTGTCGCAGGGCTAACACATAGAGACATAGGCTGTATCCTAATTCAGGGTCTGCAGCCTTAAAGTATGCAGCCTTAACGGTCCACAAGGGCCGCGTACTCAAAGACCACTAAGGCCGGAAGTGTGAGGCTTGTGAAATGGGACGGTCTAGTCTCCGTCGCGCTGCCCAGGTTGCCTAGCAACCATGATACTAACAGCTGGAAACGTTTCATACAGCATTATTTGACAGAAATGAAGGAGAAAATCTTTTGTTCATTTGTTTGTTTGTTTCTACATGAGCTTCGATTTGATAAGTATCTGAGGCTGAGACCACAGGACTGAAATCATGATTATTGGGCTTCATTTCTGTACTGAACAATCATTTTAAGATTAGCTAGTAAATAACAAATAGCTAATGTTGTTCATGAGACTAAAGTCATCTCACTTTGGTAATGTAAATATAATATGGCCAATATTAAAGTTATTATTTCAATCATTATTAGTTATTACAGCAGTGAATGACTCTGTTTCAATTACTGAGCTTCAGTAAGGATTCAAGCTGCATTTATTTATATTTCCTGTCACCTTAAATCTTCACTCAAAGACATGTTCCTTCGACACTGTATATATAAATGTATTATATATAAGAGACAAATATTGTTCTTTTAATATGTTGGCATTACTAAATTTCTCTCAGTGCTTACTTTAAATATCCATGAAATCATCACATTCTCTGTAAGATTAAGGTCAACTATTGAACGGCGTATATTTTAAAGTAAAGGCTTTAAAACCAAGTTAGTACTAACATCACTAATGTCACATAACTTTGCCGACATGTGGCCAACAGTAATGTTTTAATGTTCTTCGTTATTAAACATTTGCACATAAATAAGTGACATAATATTCAGTACTTACTTTTAAAAGTTTACTCTTTGGGCGCCCCTCTTCCGCCTTTTTTTTTTTTGGCAAAATTATCCACACCCACTGCCGGGCTATGCGTTCTGGGATATGTTGGGCCACGAAGTATCTACCACCACATCCTTAAAATTTAGGGAAATGAAGGATACATTTGAGGGCTGCATTTCGAGCGGCCTTTGAATTGGGATAGCCTTCGCCGCGTCGCTGTGACGTAATCGGCCTTAAAATGCGGCCTTTAAGGCTGCAGACCCTGAATTGGGATACAGCCATAGACAACCATTCGCACTCACATTCACACCTATGGGCAATTTAGATTAATCTATCCCCACTAACTGCATGTCTTTGGACTGTGGGAGGAAGCCAGAGTACCCGGGGAAAACCCATGCAAACACGGGGAGAACATGCAAACTCCACACAGAAAGACCCCGCCTGATGGTGGAATTGAACTCAGGACCTTCTGGCTGTGCAGCAACAGTGCTAACCACCATGCTGCCCTCCCCCAGCAGAATTCAACTTCTTGTCTAAGAATATATACTTATTGGCTGCTTCGTTAGTTACAAGTTTCTAGTGTACAGTTGCACCACTTTCTCCTTAATTCTTCATGGTATTGATTCAACAAGGGCTGGAAACATTTCTCTGCTATTTTTGTCTGTATTGACACGATAGCATCTTGCAGTTGCTGTAGATATGTCAGCTGCACATCCGTGGTAAGAATCTCTGTTTCCAAAACATCCCAAAAATGTTTCATTGGAACTGGTTTGACATGATGTGAGCTATGTGACATGGAGTGTCCTGCTAGAAGCAGACATCAGAAGATGGATACACTGTGGTCAAAAATGGATGGACAGCAACAATTCTCAGGTTGTGACTCAAGCACTAAGGGGCCCAAAGAGTGCCAAGAAAATAACCTCCACACCATTAGGCCACCAGCAGGCTGAACCATTGATACCAGATGGGATGGATGCTTGTTGCTTATCCCAAATTTTTATCCCACCATCCAAATGTTGCAGCAGAATTTCATCAAACTTATCAGATCAGGCAACAATTTTTTAATCTTCTGTTTTCCAGTTTTGGTGAATTGTAGTCTCAGTTTCAGCACCAGGTGTGGTCTTCTACTGCTACACAGCCTTCTGCTTCAATTTTGGTCATGTTAAACATTCAGACAAAGTCTTCTGCACACTCTGGTTGTAGTGAGTAGTTACTTAAGTTATTGTGGCATTCCCATTAGCTTGAAGCAGTCTGGCCATTCTCACCTAGAGAACTCTGAGAAATACAGCTCGTTGGATATTTACTCCTTTTCTGACAATTCCCTTTAAGCTCGAGAAACGGTTGGGTAGGAAAATCCCAGTACATCAGCAGTTTCTGAAATACAGAGCAGCCCAATTGGTAAGAAACAACCAATATTACATTTAAAGCCTTCAATCACTTTTCTTCCCCATTAATGCTTGGTTTGAGCTCAAGAAGGTCACCTTGACCCACATGCCTGAATGCACTCAGTTCAACATGTGATTTGCATATCAGATATTTATGTTAAAGAGTACTTGAACATGTGTACCTAATAAAGTGGTTCTTGGGTGTATATCTAAACAAGTTATCAAACTATCTGCTATTTATGGGGGTTAAACACATTCATACAAACATATTTGTACTCTTGCTGCTGAAAGCAGTAGCAAAACAGTTCTTCAGCGGCTGGATTCCTGACGATAGTTACCTGTCAGGTATAGCTATGCCAAGTGTAGATGTAGCCTTATTTGGCAAGAAAGCAAAGCTTAGACTACAACTGTGAACAAATTCCTATGTCTGGGAATCCTTGAAAGAATGTGTCGCAATACCATGACTACAATCAAAACTCATGTCAAAAGCCAGCTATGGGGATACAGGGGCTCATTTTCAGTAAATCTCTCTGTGAAGACTCATTTAACTGCAGTTGTTCCCATATGGCAGAGAATCTCTCTAAAACTGACTACTTATTCGTCTCCACACAGCTGAACAATCATTGTGAGAAATGTGTATAGGTCAGGTTGTGAATTTTAGAAAGTTATTGAAAATCTTCAGAACCTATTCAACCCTCTGACAAGCAGGTTGTAGCATAGTGACACCTTGCACTCGAGAACTCGATGTCTTGCTTGTCGGCCTTGGGGAAGTTTGTTTGCAACTGACATACTGTAAGGGTACCACTCATACATCTTCCAATCTTTATTTTCAAGTGAATTTCAGAAACATGGCTGTCTTTGCACAAGACATGCCTCTGCAGCAGTTTTTCCCAATCAAGGACACTCTGCATTGCAAGTTAGTACATCCAAATGCGTGCATAGTCCTGTTTCAGACTAAATAGAGTAAGTTTGAGAATCAAAAAACTTTTTCTTGAGTTAAACCCTTCACACCTTTTCATGTTTGTCACTAAAAGTCACATCTACAGCGTCCAACAGCGTCCATCTATCTTACCTTTTCTGTAAAAACAGGTGTCCTCTTGGAGGTTGGGGAAAATCACATAAGTTCTTAGACAAAATGGTAGCTATTAACTAAAAGAGTGAGGGAACATTCTGATTGCTTGCTTTAGGGATGGTGGCTCATGTTATCATATACTTGCTTCATTTTGAAGCCAACCTTGAATCCAGCAAACTGTTTTACCAAGATGATCCCGGCTAACCATAAAGAAACTTCTTCACTAAAAGGCCGCTTTTTTTGTTTTCACAGCTGGTAGTCAGTCTAATCAACCAAGAAAAATGAGACGACAGTGAAGAGAAGACATTACAGATTAAACTGCAGGTCCTGTGAGGGTAATCAATCTTTAGAAGGGATACATTTTTAGAGCTACATTGTTAAAAGTTAGCTCCTGAGGCCTTGACGCAAAAGAAAACTGGGATATAGGGTCTACATTTAGCCTGAATATTGTATACAGATAATCAATAAGCATCAGTGTCCAAAAGGTGGGTCGAGCCTTTTGATGTAATCCCCTTATTAAATGACTGTTGGACTATCATTAGTTCCAGCAGTGAGTATCTCTTGTGTTTTACAAAATGACACTAATTAGCCAGTGGTAAGTGAAGCTTTTCCTGCCAACAAAATAATGGTTTCACTATGGATTTTTTTTAGCTGCATGCATCAGGGCTGATGGCGAATTATTGATCTGTAGTTTGAGAAAAACCAACCAACACCTACTTAAATAACCAATAAATTGCTTAATTACATTTTAAATTTCCAGCTGCTCCAGTATGACGATTGACTTTTTTCTATGTTAAATTAATGATATACCAAAGATCTTTATGTGTTGAACTGCAAAGCAGACAGAACAAACTATTTAAAAACAGCAGTTGGAGATTGCAGCATAAATACAATTTTTGTAAATGTGTGCAATGAATGTTTTTTCCTTTGCGATTGGTTGCAGACCAGATCCCTGGCTTTAACGCAACCATTTCAGTAAATTGCCATCTTCAAATCAACTTTGGAGAATAAAGATGTGGATAAAACAGCAATAAGAAAAACGACAATCAAAAAGTGGTTGGACAACACCCTTAACCTCTAGGTTACCAGTGGATCGTCACAACTACAAGATAATCCATGGAATCACCAGGCAATTCTAATGAGAATTTTAATCTTTTGAAACACGCCTACCTGACATTTCAGAGCATTTCAGAAGACAGTCCATGTATCGTCAAAGTATTCAACGTCTTCAAGACAAGCGGGTAGGCAGCGACTGGAGTTTACAAATTATATGAATTATGCATAGAAGAGTCTGATGGAAACAAGGATGTGTGTTGTTCTTTGCTTGCCAATAGTTCTGTCAGGGTGTGCAGAGGTGAATTACTCACAGCAGGAGGCCTACATAAATCCTGCGTACTGCTTTAGAAAATGATTGTTCCTATATTGGCTCTTTGTGGCTTTCATGTTTAATAACAGGAGTTTCCAAGAAAAGGTTTTAGTCACAGCATTTAATTTTGACATAACATTTGCTTTTTGTTGTACTTTACTGCAAAAAATAGCTGATGCACAGCGGTTAACAAAAAGCGGCAATTGAAGGGATAAAGGTAAATGCTTAACATAGTAGATGCACTTTGGTTTTAGCAAAAATATAGCATATCATAATATTTAAGTGAAGTGAATAACATTCATGGCACTGCACAAAATACTTTTATTTTGGCATTTAGCTTAACTGGAATATACTATAATTATTAAATAAGAGAATATAATGCAAATCCTTTAACATTTACCTAAATTTACTTAAAATGTTACATTTAGATAGCGGCATAGGAGAGAGTTAAGTATATTAATAATATATTAAAAATAGAAGCTACTATGAAACTTTCCGTTGGTTTCTGAACTCCTTGCTCAACAGTTTTCACCATTGGTGTCTTGGTTTCAAAAACCCGGATATTATGAGAGTTAAAAGGTTTAACTATAAAATGGTTAGATATGAATGAATATGCCATGGAAAATCTCTTCTTTCGAAGAATAGTAGTAGTAGTAAGACTTTAGCTTTTATTCAATATCAAACAATATCAAACAAATTGAAAGAGTGAACTCATAAACTCTTCAGGAAGGTTTTTACAGAGGATAAGTCAGAAAGCCGTTTTTCTCAAAGGCCAGAAGTATCACGTTCACTCAACTTTTGCGACCATAGCTATTGTCATCTTCTGGTCTTCAGACAGAATACAGGTTTTAAGCATTTTTGTACTGGCTTCATTTTTGTGACCTGGAAACCATGTCCATCTTTTACACAGTCTATGGTTGGATTATAGCATTAACGCTAACTTACTGTGTAAAACGTTTTCAAATGGAGGAAAAGTCTACAAACTTTGAAAGTGTTCATCAGATCTAACTGGTGATTCTGAGCATGCAGTTATTATATTCTGGTGAACAGTAAACATGAACTTAATGCTCCAAATATTCTGCCCGGATTTTTCACGATGGCTGCCGAGCGATATGGCTTTGAGTTAACTAAAATGTACATACCAAAACACAGGGATACGTAAACATTCATTGACTTAAGTAAAATACTACCATTCACATAACAAACAAAACTATTATATATTACAATCACCAAAGTCATGAAGACAGCAAATTGAGTTAGCTAGTATATAGCTAAAATAGGCTCCCAGGGCTTTTGTCCAACATTGCTTTTAGTTTTTGTAAAACAAAGTAGTGATAATGTGTAACCTTTGATAAAAGAATGATCTGTTCAGTTATTTAAATTAATATGAATACAGTAGTTCAATTAACTGAAAAATAAAAATAAAAACCCTTGCAGCAGTGTTTGCAATGCTATATGAGCATTTCTAATGGAATTTGCTGTAATCGTGACCGTTGTGGGCCGTTAAGCACTGATTGAATGGAAACTGCTGTTCCTGACCCAGCAGAAATTTTTGACCTTTGCCATTACCATTTCCTTTCAGCTCCCACCTTGTTGAGCACCATCAAACATGCAATGACTATTAAAATATTCATATATTCAAGTGCCTTCGAGAAATCATTCTATTGGTTTTGAATACAAAGTAGGTAGGGTAAGAGATCTCCTACCAGTGTTTTTAATTTTTAATTTTCATAATTGATTTTCTTTTCCAATCACTGCTACAGTTTTATAGATTGGCCCTCATACAGTACAACCTATTTCAGACGGTGCTTGGTTTTCCTGCATGTTGTTCTCTCAATATTCCTGTCTCATTCAATTTTAATTGTAGCTCTTAGGATTTATACCAGGCTCCATCTCTCAGATCGGCTGTTTACAGCCGTGTTTACAGCTACGTTTATGTTGAAGACAATGCAAGGCCCAAATGGCATTTTGGCATGTAATTTGAAAGATTTAATGGTACAAAATGAGAACTCGCTCTCGTATACAACAAGGTGTGTCCAAGATTAATCGTGTTAATCGTGAGCACAGATGCACAAGTACAACATCCCATTTTGCATGCAATGTTCCAGCACATTCTCCACAGGGTTATCTACATAATATGAAATGTATAAATCAGTGCGTGATTGATGCAGAGTTTGTATATGCAGGAACTAAAGTGCATGATTGATATACCGGGCCAAAGAGGGAACAGCAGGGTGTTGATGAGGTGTGTCAACAACACTGAATTTTGTTGTCATTAAATAGAATAGATGGTTTTCCATCTTAGGCAGGAGTGCCTGAACTTCTTTTTTCCTTTAGTTTAGATCCTCGAGAGAAACTGACTGAAATTAGAAACTCTTCTGACACCACATGCCATTTTTCGTCCCTGCCATTCTTCACACCCTTTACAGCTGTGCTAACATGTAATCATAAGGCCATTAGGCACTGCTGATGACACTGGTCAGCCGTGATGCATGGCTCACATACCCATTTTTCTCCCCGTCTCTTACATACATTTGCTTTCTCTCCGTACTCCTGCTATCAATCTATCGAGCTGGGGTGCGGCAGGTTCTGAGGAGAGGTGATCCACTTTCTGAGCTATTTGTAATTTTCCAATGAGCACAGCTCTTGAGTGGAGAAGGCTGTATCTCATGACGCAGGTGCACACTTGAGGGGCAGCAGCCGCAGCCAGCTCTTGTTACTGGTGGGCAACTAAAGTAAAAACTCATTTGCAAGGTACTTACAATTCCCTATTTCGAAATGTGTCTCGGCTAAAATAATTTATTTCTGCACCTAACAGATAAATCTTTTTAAAAAACCAAATTTACAACTTCTGAACACTTAAATTCCCATGATAGGCGACTGGTTTGAAATCGCTAATAACCCGAAGTCTGGCGAGCAGCTGTTTTTTACTTGCTTAGCAGATTAATCATTGCACTTTTAAAACTGATCTATTCTGCTTATTTTCTACTCCAAATCCTAAACTCTACTAAAGTAGCTCTGTATAGGTCAACATAATCTTTATTGTGTTTGAAGTGGGGCTATTAATATCAGAATTTCACTACAGGTTGATAGAATTCATGACAATAATAATTTTGTGAGACACAAAAACAAATTCTGTAAACCAAAGTCTTTCCTAACTTTATTAATTGGTGTATTTCGTGAATCAACACAAATACAATATAGTAATACGTGACATTCTTGTTAATTGCTTTCATTCTTTCCTTTTATCCAGTAGCTTGAGTTTTAGGAAATGATGGCAGTAAACCATAACCCACGTCTTTAAAATCTGGAGCACGGATTCTTATTATTCAGCACAATAATATAAAGAAAAGTTGGCAATAGTGGGAAGGAAAAACTCCCTTTTAACAGGAAAAAGAACCCTTCAGCAGTACCAGGGAAGGGCAGCCATCTGCTGTGACCAGTAAAAATCTGTTTGTATTCCACTACTGCATTTAAACTAACGTTTGTTATTATGTCCATGACATTGGCTCTGCTGCAGGTTACTTCCTGATAAAAGGGAGTTCTTCATCCTCACTGCTGTTAAATGCCTGCTCATCAGATTGTTGGGTTTTCTCTCTCATAATGTAGGGTTTTATTGTAGCTTACAGCTACTTGAGACAACTATTTTTGTGACGTGGAGTCATATAATTAAGCCATTTACTATTGGAAGGTCTCTGAAAACTTGTTACTTGTCCTTATATAATGATGCTTTGCTGGAGCAACTGTTTTTTATTTTTGTACACTGGCAATATTCATCATTTATGCATTGGGTACTCTATTTCCTGAGTCACTCATCTGTCTTTTTACATAAAGCACTTTCTTTCTTTTCTTTCTGTTCTTGCCTTCCAGTTAGTGTCATTTAGTTTTGTCAATTTAATACAAAACACCAATGTACTGTATATACATATATCCTTGGGACACATCCACCCACATCTGAGGATGAAAGCCACCGAGACACGACTGTGTCACCAGCCAATTTTCACGAATGCAGCAACACAAACAAAATCTGAGAATATTTCTAGCCCCTCCGTCCTCATGCGCTCGTTTCCACTTCTCAGATCCGCAGCAGCTTAGGAATATGACTTGTCATTCCTGGCAAGATTTCACCACAGGTTGTGATTCTAACATCACTGATCACACAGACACACCCGCTTGTTCCAGTCACCTAGGACTGACAAAATAAATGGCAACATGGCAGCACAGCTCCCCGGGAAATGACATGCAACTAACAAGATTTCACCTCAAAGTCTGCGTTCTGGAGTTATAACATTTTGACCTGACAACTGTGATTACTTGCTGGAAGAGCTGTAGAAAGGAATACAGACAGCTTTGTCATGTATGCACAGCTGTGCGTAAGTGAGAAGTTAGTTCTTGTATAAGCTATATTGATTTAATTAAAATTCCTTTAAGGGGCAGGGAAGTTCACATGCTAGGTTAGTGGGGTTGTCACACGGATACATATGTTGAATTAGATGCTTTAATATTCACATAGAAGCAAGGGCAGAAACAGTGGAAAGAGAAGAAAAGGCTGAATACCCATCTGATTGGGTTATAAATACTCTCAATGGGGCCTCTGCCTCGTAAAGATTATCAGTAACACACAGAGCACAGAGGCAAACAGTGCATGTTTGTAGCATTGGAGGGGGCGGTGAGTGCATGTGGATGTGTGTGCGTTTGTGACAGAGATACAGAGAGACACAGAGAGAGAGAGAGACAGAAAAGCAGAGCGTGCATTCAGAAAATTCCATCCGGAGTGGCTTCTGCTTGCAGGGATGAAGCTTGAATATTTTATTTGACTTGAGCAAGCTCAAAAGGAGACACGGAAAGAAAAAATAGAAAAGAAAAAAAGAGGCTCCAGCTTCTAAAAGAGTCGGTGTGTCTTAAAGGTTCTCCACTTCACATGATTGCACCCTTCACACGTCTCATATATGGGGTTTTTGTGGCATCAGTCCAATTATGCAATCATGTGCCTGGAATGAAGGCTTTTAAAGGGCACTCCAATCAATATGGTGGGACATTTCAACCCAAATTCCAATGTGGGAGTTGTGTGTCTCTAAGATCGCTTACAGAAAAGTTGGCTTACACAAATATACACAGTACAGTGCAGCATACAAACCACTGCATTGGACACATCCATAACATTCTGGTTTCCTGTTGATGTAGATGTTTCTAGTGCATGAAACTGTTACCTTTGACTAGGTTGCTGGCAGGGTAGAGTCTGGGTTATGTTAACATCCAGCCTTTTATAAAGAATTTTCTCCTCCTCTTTTAACTTCTAGTTTCTGGAGATGTGCCTGTTGACCGTGTGGGGAAAACAACAAACCCAAAAGAGGCATCCACACAGAAGAAGGTTAAAGTAACACTTTTTAATCAGTTGTTTCAGTAATCAGCAGTTCTTGGAGGATGAAAGAAGAAGAAATTCAAAATAGAAACTATAATAATTTTGAAAACTGTTTTGGTCCATGTATATGAATTTATTTTACTTGTATTAATCACATTATTTTATTGTATAATGCCTTGGTGCCACTGAATTTTAACAAGTCTCACACTCATACATTAAGACAAATGGTGGGGGTTCTAGTAAGGAAGTTAGGGGAAGCAGACAACTCCACAGGAAGAATCTTTTGTCTATTTGAGGACTCTGGGAGGTAGCAAGGGAGTGCAGGGCTCGCAAAATTTCAAAATCCCTGGTAGCCCTTCGGGCAGGGACTCTTCAGTTTTTGGTAGCCCAAAATAAATTTAAGTAGCCCGAATAAAAAAAGAGAGCAATTTTTTGATTGATGTTTTGTTTCCTGTTTTGTTTCCTTTACAATATTATACATTAAAGTATAATATTGTAACGGAAACAAAACATTAATCAAAGAATTGTTGAAACACAAATTACAACATTGTATAAAAATTACAATCATCAACTCAAATACTTGGTTCTAATTGAACAGAAATTTCTATGAACTTGTAAGAACTGTGTAGAACATGAATCAGTCTGTGTCAGATCCTGAATTTGAAATTTCCACTGAAGTCACAGGTAAGAGACAAGTGGAACCAAGATCTAGGCCATTTGCCTTTTGAAGTTTGCAAAGACTGCTAAATTTTGCCACTCTTTGCAACATAGTACCTGTTCTAAACTGATTTTCAGGTTTATTTTTAGTATGTTATTTGCAATTGGTGTTTGTTCTGGGAAAGATATTGCAGACTGAGCAATAATGCATTTCTTGCATTTCTCATGGGTTCTAATGGGGGCCTTTCTTAAAATGACTGGTCCCAGTAACAAAGGCGCTTGTCGACTCAGAAATCGAGGGAAAACCAACAACACACCCGGCAGAACATTATGTTGCATACGGGTGCACATAAGTGGTCCGCATGTGCTCATTTGCTGTCAAAATAAAAGACGCGCACCAGATAAGAAGTTGCAACGCGCGTTTGCGTCCATATAAAAAGCACTGTTTTTGTCCGCTAGAGTGGGATTTTCACGGCACATTCCGCACCACATCTCTGTGCGTTCATCATTTGTTTGAAGCCAGCTCACCTCCTGCAACCACTTTTCCGAGAATACGTGCTTCTTTTGTGGTTCGGACTCCTTCTGACATTTCTTTGGAGGTGGAGGAACACCAAAGTAATTGCTTAAAGGAGCTTCTTCGACATCTTTAAGAGTTCTAAACAAATGTCTGTCCTCCTCCAGAAAATCTTATGTACACAAACACGCGTTGCACCTTCTTATCTTGTACGCGTTTTTTATTTTGACAGCGAATGCGCACCTGCGGACCACTTATGTGCAGCCCTGGTTATATAGCTCGTCATATTGCAGCCACAGAAATTATTTTGTCCATGAAACCATAAAGCTGCACTTTCTTTTTGCCTTATAGTCTGATTTGTCATAACTTCTCCGTTTTGTGGTAAGCTTTTCTTTGGCTGTCACTTCTTCACCCTGACCTGTCTTATTTGGCTCAGCAGAACTAAAATATAAATCCTGCTGCTTTTACACACGCACTCACATAACGCTCAGCGATTCTCTGCGCGATCAACCTCTCACATGTTTAAGCTTGCTGCGGGAGATTTCACTTGTCATGTTTGCATAGTAAGCTAACGATTAATAAGACGATGTCAGAGGAATTGGTGCACAAATTATCATCACTCACCAATCAGTACTGTCGCTCTCTATACACAGGTCGCGCGATTGCAAAGTGTAAGCAAAAAACAAGCACAAATTCAAACGCGATTTCAATATGTCACATATTGACAGTGGCTCACCGATGCCAATGACATAATTACCCAGCTACATTTCTGAAAGAATGCAAAAGCATTGACATATATTTTTCCTTCCTATGACAGCCCGACGTCCCAGGGCTAGCGATTTTTCCAGTCGGGCTACTAAAATCTATCTCAGCCCTGCCCGTCGGGCTAGCGATTTTGCGAGCCCTGGAGTGTGAACCTTAAGGTGTGAAACAGCTGTGTACTGCCTTTTGTTCCTGAAGAAGGTATTTAACTGAGAGCCATGTTAGACTCAGAGAGACTCTGCTGACCGTCTGCCCCGCGGTCATGTAGGCTCTCCTCAAGCTTGGTTGTCTGTTCTTTGTGTGTTTTGATTAAAGAATGTTAGCTACCGCTCACCGCTCGTCTGCAGGCTTTATTTAAACGGAAAACTTCCACAACAGTCCACAAGGGATATTCTTTGTCGGTAATTTGCAATAATTAGTTCTGCAAACAACCAATTGGAAAAATTTGGCTGAAGTATTTAGCATTTGACCTGTAGCTGAGCTTAAAAGAAAAAAAAAATAGCTCAGGTCACACAAGCCAGTCACTTTGAAGAAGTTGTTAGACACTATTCTTAAACTTTGTCGGACAATTCCACCTTAATGCAGGCAGATAAATCCTGATATTTCAGCCTACAAACTTTAAACGATTAATAAGCTTCAATTTGCCACCATACTCAACAAGTGCTCCAAGGGGAAAAGGGGCGTAGAAGAAGTTCAGCTGTCCGATCATGGGTGTAATGACCCTGCACATGTCCAAAGGTATGGATTTAGTCCTCTGTAGGTGGTAACATGAATGAAAGTCTGTGTCTGGCATGTACCCTTCCACTGGTCCACTTTCTTATTTGTTGGTTTTGCCCTTAAGCATTATTTTCAAGTGTGTCCTGCTGAGAATGTGATATAAGTTCAGAATGCGTGCTTTGCCCCATATACACCTCATCTTTGGCTGGCTGAGGTTTTCCACTGGGTGCTAGGTAATGTATTCAGGCCCCCTAACAGCCCTGCAAATGATAAAGTGTAAAGGTATTGCTGTGGTTCTCTAGAGGTGTCAACTTGTGAGTTCCACAATATCAAGTCTCTCTATGTCGAATCCAAAACTGTGACCATATTTTAAAGCATCAGCAGATCTTTTTTCTATCAAAATTATTTAAATATACTGCTAGGATATGAAAAACTTATAGAGGATAGAAGCTTCCTAATATCAAGTTTAAAGGGGTAATTTTCTAGTTGCTGCTCTGCTGAAGGTTTCACACCTGTGAAGTGTTTTGCTTAATATGACATCCAGTATTGTCCTGAATCTAGAGAGAGCAATTAGCAAAGTAGTAACTGGCATAAGGCTGGAGTTGATTCTACCTCAGGTTTATTAATTTGTGCTATATTGACTTGAAGACATTGGCGTTCCACGCGGTTAGGCATGTGTAACTTTTAATAGAGACCAGGCACCACTAAGACACCCACTGTACCAACTTGTCTGATTTAGATAAAAGCAAAACAACATTTAAAATCCTTTGATTCCAGTTGCATAAAGAAATATATATGTGAATAGAATACAGGGTAAGATAAAGTAGGACAGTTTTTTTTCTCTTTTTGGCTGAGCTGCTTTTAAATCCGCCTGAATGGCCAATTGGAACGTCCTCCCTTCAAATTCCGACTTTGTGAAAGCCTATAAGATTGTATTTTTTATTATTCTACAAGACAGTAGCAATCCTGCCAGTTTGGAGCCTTTTTAAACTTGGAGCCAGATGCATCAATATTTGAAAGTAAATTAGAAACCATCCAAGTAGATAATACAATGCTTAAAATACAAAGTGTTCATGTGACACAGTAAAAATATCCCGATCGGAAACCTCAGGGGAGTTTGTGCCCGCTGGTGACAGCTGGTGTTCGTGATGACTTTGACTCAGGTTCCCCCTCATAGGATCCAAAAAGGCTAACAGAGCTGTCACAGATGTTTGGAGGACGCCTGCTCATTTCTCTTAATCACTCCCCTGTAATGAGTGGGATGGTCAGTGGATTTCCCCTGAGCGCTGGCTTTTGTGCACAACAATGAGCAGGAGATCAAACTGAGGAAATACCAACTTAATACAGAGTATCTGGGAAATGGGAGATCATCATTTGTCCAGGAAGCTTCCAATGATTTATAGCTGCATTCGGGAAAGTGGAAGCACTTGTAGCGCTGTTTACATGATAACATTGTAACACTGACTTTTATATTTTGCATCTTTTTGTATCTCACAGAGATGCCTGTGGGTGCGTATCGATGAGGAAAGATTAGTGTAACTATGATAACATTATGTGTGCCTTGTAAGGCAGCTGGGTTCTTGTAAGACTCACAATCAGTTATTTTCCAAGGCTGCTTTGAAACTGAAAGCACTGGGTCAACGACCCAGGAACCCTGACAATCAGTCAGGATCTAGTGCACGTTGTGCAGCAATTTGCAGCTAGTATTAGAATTTCCCCTCAGGAGCTGGTAAGACCAAACTGGAGATAAACAGAGAATAAATTTTTAGGTGATCATGACTATGAATCTTGTTTTGTATCTCCTGGAACTGTTGCTAGCAGTAAAAAAATGACCAATACATCCAAGAACTAAAATTTAACCGCACTGTTGTTGTACCATGAAATGTTTGTTTTACTCAAAGAATTATGTTGAAGAAATTGATTGCAATAAATGTTTGTGGTCTTTATCAGCAGTGGGTTAACAGATGATCTCAACAGATTAATGTTTTGATCAGAAACTGAGATATACAGTAACTTTATGCAACAACAACTGGAGCTATTTCGGTGAGACATCCCCATGTTCAGATTCGTAACTGCGAGAAGCCAGACAAAAACAGGGTGCATTAAGGTAGCCATCGGTACTCTGCTTTATAAGATGAAGCCCAAAACTCCTAACCCTTCCTCAATCTCCCACCCTCTTCTTTCTCCACCGCTGAGTTATAAACACTTCTGAAAGTCAGACAAACCAAGCCAAAAACCAGATTTCCCTCGAGTTTCCATTAATGAAAACCCTCAGATGAGGCCCAAATGTTTTGCAGGTTTCCAGAGATACATTTGTTTGTGCACTGCATGCTTTTATCCCACTATCCAATTTGCAAGTGCAGTGAGACCATGCTTAGTCTCAATTTTTAATACCAGACAGCTTTATTTGAGGAAACAAGATTTTTTAATCTCAAAATCACAAACATGAGACCTGCCCAGAGTGATGATTGAACTGCCACTTGTTTGCAAGGGGTTAATAGCCTTGATCAAACCAAAATTAATGGTGATGGTGTAAAGTGTTGCCTTTCACTTTGACTTTCACATACCCTCTATTAATGATTAAATATTCTGTGACAAGTTCAAACTAGTCTGAGTCTTTGAAGCAACAATTTTCTGTCTGTAGCCTTTAGGCAGTTGCCACCCAACCATCCAGCTTTAATTGTTTTTTACAACAATTTTTTGCTGCATAAATGATTCACAATAAGTTGGCCAGGTGCCTTTGCCGATGCAGAGAAGTCAGTTTAATAAGTGACCACATCCCCACATAATGATTAGAGATGGACCGATCCGGTATCGGTCCGATACTGACCTAAATTACTGGATCGGATATCGGAGAAAAATAAAAAATGTAATCCGATCCATTAAATATCACGAAAGCACCTCACAAAACTTGCAACACGCTGTAACTCACCTCAGAACGTTAGCACGTCGGAGCAGTATGCATCACGTGATAGAGCGGCTGTGGCATGCGGGACCTGTCGGTGGTCTGGATAGCATTTGGAGCTTCGCTAGCAACCATAGCTGGACTGGCTATCGGGCGTACCGGGCATTTGCCCGGTGGGCCGCTGGCGATTTTTTGTTTTTATGGGCCGATCGATTTTTTTTTTTTTAGGAAGGGTATATATAATGAAAGGTGTTGGATTGGCCAATTGGTCATGATCGACTCTGGGCTGGACCAATTACACCCGAGGAGGCTGGATGCACCCTCCCCCTTTAGCAATCACGTGATTTTCGCGCATTGCATGCCGGGAACTCGTGGCAAAACAATCCAAGTATCACATCAAATGCAAGCATTTGCAGCACCGCAAAACGTTCATTCTCCAGTTCCAATACCTTCTTATTTTTTCTTTGCAGCACAAAAAAGGTATGTACAAAACAAAAGGAGAACAATGCCGGTCCGTACAAAGACAGACTCGATGAAAAGACAAAGAAAAATACGAGGAAAAAATCAAAGGAGTGAAAGGGTCAGACCCTTACGAGCACACAGAGTGGACAAAAGACGTCAGCGTGCTGCCCAACTTTCACCACGCTCAGATTTATAATTATACGGTTCTTGGAGTGAGTGCATACACTCATAAAGTTTAGTAACTTCAGGTCACTGCAACAAGCCCAGGTACAGTTTACTGACAGATGGGTACAGGACCTTGAAATGCACCGTGTAGAACGAAAGACCATCGTACGAACAAAGGTAAGTTTACCAGTCTCACAAATCGTCGTCATAAATACACATTTGTTAACCGTTTATTAATTTAACCTTTGAGCTCAACGGTAATAAATTAGTAGTGGAAATAATTTCTGGTTCATTACAGAAATGTAGCAGTGACAATAATATTGTATGTTGTAATCGCACTGGACAATTAGTGATACAAAACAACTGTTTTATCCTGTGAATAAAAGTATATGTTTTTGTCAATGTACCATGGTAATAACAGAAGCAAAACGCAATGCACAATAAATAAAGGAGCATAGCATGACAATTTCTGTTCAGCACCAGACTTGCTTGTAACCTATATCACCAATTATGTTAAGAAAAATGACGTATTAACTACTACAAAACTCTGACCTTTGTGGGAATGTTTGGAGCAGACTAACATGTGAGCTGGAGTGTTCTGAGACGTTATATTTGGTATATCCAGACCATCCGTCGGCTTACTTCGGAAACATGGCTTAAAAAATTTCTCTTCAACGACGTAATCCGATTAAAAAAAAAAGATCTCTTTACCCGTCGGCTTCCCGTGGCTGTCATGCGACCAGCTATTGCAGTTAATAATACAACAGCTTCTTGCCATTTTTTGGGTTTCTTTTTATTGCTGTGTAACTGAGTTCAATTGAACGCCTGCGTGCGCTAGTACCCCTTGCCACAAGTTCCCAGAATCCTTTGCGGTTTTACCCCTGAATGACGTCACATTTTCAATCTTTATCCTGGTGGGCCGGTCTCTAGTCAAAATGCCCGGGCCGATTTTTTGTCCCAGTCCAGCCCTGCTAGCAACCCGGCATTTCATCTCCGACAAAGTTATCCCCGAGAGAAGTACAGCAAGTGTGTAAGTCCATCTCTGAATGTTTGTAAAGCATTCCTGCGTTAAGCTTAACAAACGATATATGGAGCGACCGCCTCTTCTCTCTCCCTCCCTCTCTTGCTGCTACTTCAATCATGAAACTGCTTAATGATCAGCTGATCGGCTTTTCTGTCGCGAGTCCGTCTCTCTTGTTTGTTTTTGGCCCACTTTGCACCAGAAAGAGGAAACCAGTGGCTGAACAACAGCAGCACGTTTAAGCTTGATAAGCTGTTGTTAGAATTTATTTAATATTACTTTCTACACCAGGATCTTTTTCTACGCAGCTGACAGCTGGTAACTGTGCAGGGGCGGATCTAGCAAAGTTTAGCCAGGGGGGCCGATAGGGCATTAACAGGGAAAAGGGGGCACAAAGACATACTTTTCTTTCTTATTCTCATTTAAAATGTCTAGCTTTTAATAAATAATTATCTGACACCCAAAGTTTTAATTTGATGTAAAAGGAATAGAAGTCAATTACTGTATATAGTAACTATTAAGTCTAATATATATACCCTAGTAAGCTATAGTACTTTTTCCTTTGGGAAGGTACCATCTGTGCAGTCTGCAATTTTGTTGAAGAAAGATCCATCCATCCATCCATGAAAAATAATTGATTTCTGTGCATTTTTTTTCACACTGCATCAAATTAAGGTTGATTACGTCGATTAAGCATCATGAGGTGGAGCGTGAGGGGTGGTTCCCTATTTTTTATTTATTTATTTTTGTTGTTGCTGGGAGTTGGAACCCTATTAGTTAGGTTGCTTAATATTTACACTAAGTACTCTTTAAAATACCAGAATAGGGAGGATGGTGTAGGTTTAAGTTTATTAGATTGATCAGTATTGCTGAACTATGAAATATTTTTTTTGCATACAGGTATAACAGAATAGCTTTAGTGTAGTTGTTGTTTTAAACTTGAGTATGAACTTATACAAAATGCAGCAAGATATTTTAAAAAAACAGTTTTGTTGATTAAAAAACACTATATCGGATTCATATCGGTATAGGCAGATATCCAAATGTATGATATCGGTATCGGTATCGGACATAAAAAAGTGGTATCGTGCCATCTCTAATAATGATATGAACTCAACCATCCGGTGATTCAGGAAACAGATCCCATGTTGAAATACTTTCGTCGCGAAGCCACATATTATTTTAAAAAAAAGGTAAAGAGTCCATTAACTCTTTACTTTCAAAATAACTAGTTACTAGTGAAAGTAAGTTTGGTTTTTCTCAGAATTCTCTTGTTCTCTTGTTCCATGGTACTTCCGGCGCCCCCCGTGTGCGGCAGCCTGTTACAGCAGCTCTGCTCATTCTGAGTTTCTTTCTTTCTTATCTTTTTTCTCGTAATTTTTTTATAACTAACGTATTAGTAATTAGACTCTGCAACCATGTTCTACCGTTTTGTGCTAGTCCTGGTCGTTTTTCTCAGTTTATTTCTACTTTTTTCACCCGTGTCTGGGGACCCAGAGCAGAGATCCTTTGTTTACAGTAAGGATCAGCTGTTAGCGCTGAGTCCTACAGCGGTACTGCCGGCGGACAGACCCGATATTCCCAGCGAGCTGAGGAGGAAAAGACGGGGGTGTCGTGCTGGGAAGGAGCGCCGTCGCCCGAGAAGGAGACGTTATCGACCATCTCTTCCTTCTGTAATTATTGGAAACGTAAGATCTTTGCCCAATAAGATGGATGAGCTCATGTCGCTAACCTGGTCACAGAGGGAGTACCGGCAATGTAGCATCATGATGCTAACGGAGTCGTGGCTAACATCGCTAACTCCGGACACAAGCGTGACACTACCGGGATTCCAGCTGCTGCGAGCGGACAGGACCAGAGACAGCGGTAAGAGGAAAGGAGGGGGACTGGCAGTTTTTGTGAACGACAGATGGTGTAACCCTGGGCACATCACTGTAAAAGAGCAACTCTGCAGCAGAGACATTGAGCTGTTAGCCGTTAGCATGCGTCCGTACTACCTGCCCCGGGAGTTCTCGCATGTTATCGCGATAACAGCGTATGTCCCCCCCTCGGCCAACGCGGATGCAGCCTGTGACTCTCTCCACTCTGTGGTCAGCAGACTGCAAACACAATCACCGAGAGCCCTTCTCATAATATCAGGGGACTTCAATCATGCCTCACTGGACTCCACACTGCCCACCTTCACCCAGTATGTGACCTGCCCAACCAGAGTCAATAAAACACTGGACTTACTGTATGCCAATGCAGAAGAGGCATACAGTTCATCACCTCTCCCTCCCCTGGGCAGATCTGATCACAACCTGGTGCACCTTGTCCCTGTGTATGAGCCCTTAGTGCGCAGGGAGCCACCAGCCACCCGCACAGTACAGAGATGGTCAGAGGAGAGCGAGGAGGCTCTTAAGGATTGTTTTGAGTCGACTGTGTGGGAGGTGATTTGTGATGACCACGGTGAGGACATCGACAGCCTTACTACATGCATTACTGACTATATAAACTTCTGTGTGGATAACACTGTACCTACCAGGACTGTACGGTGTTTCTCCAACAACAAACCTTGGATTACCCCAGAAATTAAAACCGTCCTCAAGCAGAAGAGGAGGGCCTTCAAATCCAGAGACAAAGAGGAGTTGAAAAGGGTGCAGAGAGAGCTGAGGGGACTGATAAGGAATGGGAAGGAGAGCTACAGGCAGAAGATGGAGAACCAGCTTCAACAAAACAACGTTGGTGAAGTCTGGAGAGGCCTCAGAACCATCTCGGGCCACAAACAGCAGAACTCTCTGCCTGGGAGGGATGTGAGATGGGCAAATGAACTGAATCATTTCTTCAACAGATTTGACTCAGCCATGAGGCAGTCTGCAACATCGGCTGCAGACTCACCCACCCCCACTGCTGCTGTTCCACCTCAGACACTTCACACCTCCTCTATTCACCCTGCTCACTCCCCCCCACCCCCAACAACAGCATCCAATACACACTCAACACAAGGCTCCAGCCTGTCTCTCTCAACCACCCAGGTTAGGAGGGAACTGAGGAGGATTAATGGCAAGAAGGCAGCGGGTCCAGATGGCATCAGCTCGAGGGTCGTCAGGTCCTGCGTGGACCAACTGTGTGGGGTGATGGAGCACCTCTTCAACCTGAGCCTGAGGTTGGGAAGAGTCCCACAGCTCTGGAAAACCTCCTGTGTTGTACCAGTGCCAAAGACTTCACGCCCCAAGGACCTCAACAGCTACAGGCTCTGACATCCCACCTGATGAAGACCCTGGAGCGGTTGGTCCTGGCTCAGCTTCGGCGCCTAATAAGCTCATCACTGGACCCACTTCAGTTTGCCTACCAGCCTGGCATTGGAGCAGATGATGCCGTCATTCACCTCCTACATCGTTCCCTCGCTCACCTGGAGACCGCTGGAAGCACTGTGAGAATCATGTTCTTTGATTTCTCCAGTGCCTTCAACACCATTCTTCCCTCGGTTCTAAAGGACAAGCTGGTGAACTCTGGAGTGGACCATCACCTCACTACCTGGATCCTGGACTACCTCACCGACCGACCACAGTATGTGAGGACTCAGGGCTGTGTGTCGGACAGGGTCGTCTGCAGTACGGGGGCCCCACAGGGAACGGTTCTGGCTCCGTTCCTCTTCACCATCTACACTGCAGACTTCTCCCACAATTCCACCCAGTGCTTCCTGCAGAAGTTCTCTGATGACTCTGCAATAGTCGGCCTCATCACTGATGGGGACGACAAGGAGTACAGAGGTCTGACCCAAGACTTTGTGGACTGGTGCCAGCTGAACTACCTCCAGATCAACGCCAGTAAAACCAAGGAACTGGTGGTAGACTTCCGCAGGCACAAGCATTCTCCACTGCAACCACTGAACATCCAAGGTATGGACATTGAGGCTGTGGACAGCTACAGGTACCTTGGTGTTCATCTGAACAATAGACTGGACTGGACTCATAACTCAGACGCCCTCTACAGGAAAGGGCAGAGCAGGCTGTACCTGCTGCGGAGACTCAGGTCGTTTGGAGTGGAGGGCCCACTCCTGAAGAAATTCTATGACTCTGTTGTGGCTTCTGCTATCTTTTATGGCGTGGTCTGCTGGGGCGGCAGCATCTCTGCTGGGGACAGGAAGAGACTGAACAGGGTGATCCGAAGGGCCAGCTCTGTTCTAGGATGCCCTCTGGACCCAGTGGAGGTGATGAGTGACAGGAGAACGGCGGCTAAGCTGTCATCCCTGATGGACAACATCTCCCACCCCATGCAGCAGACTGTGACAGCACTGAGCAGCTCCTTCAGTGGGAGACTGCGGCACCCACGGTGTGGGACGGAGAGATTTCGCAGGTCTTTCCTCCCCACTGCTGTCAGACTCCATAATAAAGACTTTAACTGATCAAGCACACACATCCATACATATGCAATAATACTAAGTGCAATAATCCTTTCTGTCATCGTTGTATTTTTACTCAGTTGTATATAGTATTTGTATTTGTATTCTATTTTTATCTTATTGTATATTTATTTTATTCTACTGTATATAGTATTTTATTTTATTCTATTCTGTACAGTTGTGTACTGTATTTATTCTTATTGTATTCTAATTTTTGCCTCATAACTTTTGCACTGTCCACTTCCTGCTGTGACAAAACAAATTTCCCACGTGTGGGACTAATAAAGGTTATCTTATCTTATCTTATCTTATCTTAATGTGTTGCTTCTGTAGCTGGATACCCAGCAAGATTGACAGTCTTCTAGCTTGCTTACTTGCCCCAAGTGCACTGTGCCACCTACCAATAGAAAGAAAAAAATAATGTGCATATTTCCACGAGAGAAATCCCACGCCTGGACCGTCGTTGACCACCGCCATGATTCTAGCCTACGTCACAGCGTCATGTGCGCTTTTTACATCCAACACAAAAACTGTAGTCGTGGTGCTTTCGATTGTACTCAGAACTCGGAAATTCTGCCTTCCGAATAGGAAGATGTAGGCAACACCAGACTGAAGATGAGTTGCTTACAGGGCTGGACTGGGACAGAAAATTGGCCCGGGCATTTTGACTAGAGACCAGCCCACCATTATAGGAAAAATCATAAAGCCTTTGAATGCAAACAAACGCTGTTGTGACAGTGATGTACACAGTTTTGATGGTATATATGCATCAATCTATCAATCGTTTGTTGTAAGATTCAGATAATAATTTTTTAAAAGCGAGACATTTTAAATGAGAATAAGAAAGAAAAGTATTTCCTTGTGCCCTCCTTTCCCTGTTAATGCCCTACCCGACCCCCTGGCAAAACTTTGCTAGACCCGCCCCTGCACAGTTACCAGCTGTCAGCTACATAGAAAAAGGATCCTGGTATTATTTGTCTCTCAGAAACAGTTCATAACTTCCCTTCAACTCATTCATGTCACCTAAAAGGTAAACCTGTTTCTCCATCACCTGTTCAGCTCTGATGATTCAGTAAGGACATCTCCTGGTTTCATCTTCATGTTTCCCTCTCATCACATATTCAAACCGATATCATGACCAGCAGCTTTACAGCTGTGGCTCCAGCAAACATCAGCTGATACTAGAAATTAATATTAAATAAATTCTAACAACAGCTGATCAAGCTTAAACGTAGTGCTGTTGTTTAGCGCGACATCCGCTGGTTTCCTCTTTCTGGGGCAAAGTGGGCGATAAACAAACAAAGGAGAAAAGCCGATCAGCTGATCATTGATTAGTTTCATGATTGAAGTAGAAACAGGAGAGGGAGGGGGAGAGAAGAAGAGGCAGCTGTGCAGCTCCAGCTTTATGTTTTTTTCCATTCTAGCTGAACTCCTATAAAGTCCGGGACAAACTGCTTCCTTTTCACCTCAATACGAAACACGTAATATTTTCTCTGAATACGAGACGATTCAGTTTTTTATGGGACGGTTGGCAACTCTACTAACCTTATGAACAAAATAAAGTTCAACATCATAGCATCCACCCAGCTTTATAGAAACTCCATCATGCTAGCTAGTACGCAGTACGGAAAAAGTCAACATAACGAAAATAAACTCCATCTAAACTTGGTTCATATCTGACCCAGATAGACTGCAGGTCATAACTTCTTACCTGAAGTTCAGTTCACCTGACACTCGGACCAGCGGCCGCCTCGGGTCTCTCCTCCTCCTGCCTCCCCTTTCCCTCATCCACTTGCTGGTCTCCACCACTTGCTAATGTTACTGAATCTGTGGAAGCTCCGCGATAGCCACCATACAAAGTAACGAGTAACGACCCTATCTAAATCCCAGTAACGAGTAACGCGTTCCTGATTTTGGCATAATAACTAGTTACCGTGCTCGTTACCACAATAATAACGTAGTTACTGTAATGTGTTACTTAATAACGCGTTAGTCCCAACACTGATTGCAACAATAAAAAAAAATTAAAGCTGAGGATGGGTACACTGTCTGTTAAGTTAGAAGACTAACTCAAGACTGAATTAGTTTTTTGACGTACATTAAACATAATACTATACATGATGTATAAAGGGAAGTACATATGACTTTATGACTTCTGTTTCCTTCAGTTTCAAGGCAGGTTTATATATAGTCAGAAAACAAGGAATCTGTCTCCCAGAAGAAAGACACCTGAGGTGACGCTTAAGTCTGAAAACACTGCATGGTTCATTCACTGACTAGTTTGACTCTCTGATTGCGGACGATCAGAGAGTCAAATAATACGAAGATCATGGTGGAAAATCTATAAATGAAAAAAAAAACAACAACAACAAAGAGACTTAGCTAGCAAAGTCCTCCTATCAGCACCTTGAAAGTACACAAATTAATGCACTTTTAAAAAATGACATTTTTCAGGGAGCTGCATGGCAATAAGTCTAGCAATAACTTAGCTAGCTCTGCTAGCTACTCTTTGACCTTAAGTTCCTGTCATCATGGTTAAAACAAGGATGTCATGATGCCACAGCATCAAGACGGCTAAGCTAACGAAACCTACATCTACATCTAAACCTGCTTCTTGACGGTATGGCCCTATAACTCTAAGCAAGAACTGGGGAAGACTAAACGAGGATTACTGGGGCGGTGCCAGCAAATGTTGTAGCTGTTACCAAACTGCATTTTGCTATATTACACTGGACCTAAATGTTGTGCTTTAGAACGGCAGCCATTTTTTTTTACAGGGCAGCGAATTTTCCTAATACATGTTGATAGAATCAGGAGGACTGTCTAACATTACATCTTCCAGTTTCAATCATTCATTGATTGATTTTTCTTATGGAACTCCTTAACTGTGTCTTGGTTCCCTGCATGCCATCCCATTAAAGAAAAATCCAGGAAAAGCAAGAACCATTAGCAAGAAATAACATAACCCATGTAAATGGTGAACTTCTCCTGATGTGCTCTCTTGCAAACACGGAATAATTTACAAATAATGCTCATTCATACTTGATATTCTACTTGTACCACTTTCACATACATATTACAGCTTGCTCTGCTCTCCAAAGTGCGACTGAAGCCTTGTTCTTTTTCTGTTCTGCTAAGCAGCTCTTATTGCAGCCCGTAGTACAGCCTTTTCCATGCTGCAGCTGATGAATGAATATCTTGTTGAATTCATTTGATACTGTCACTGATCAGGACTCAATCAAAATTTAGTGTTGCATGACTGTAATGATGAATTCCCTCTAGACACTGACAAAGGAGATTGCTGACACAGATTTGTGATTCCCTTTGCTTTGATCATAAGTCATCTTCAGCATGAAAAACACAGATTTGATTCATCACAGATTCATCATCAAAAATGAGCAGCAGCAGCAGCCTTATTACTGACCATAAGAATTTCACATGCTGCTCCCTAAAATCAGCTAATGGCATCGCTGTTATTACCCCACAGAAATATGTTATCCACCCCATCTGGCTTATCCTGCATTTCCTGCTGCTGGGGCAGTAAAATCAGATGGTTAAGGCAGAATGAAAATTGATAATCTTCCATGTCCAGATTTTTCCATTATCACTAGAAAGGATCACCCCATCATAAATTTGCAGCAGTGCTATTCCAACCAGCTGTCACTGTAATCAATTTTTCCACTTTCCTCCTTTCTTAACTGAAAATAAAACTTTAAAGTACCACCAAGAAGGGGATGCAAAGGCTGTAACAATAATACTTTAAGCATAATAAATATGACTTTGACCTGAGACAGAAAATTGGAGCTGTCTGTCCGTGTCGTGATGAAGAGTACTTATTGGTGGAGTTTTGCTCTGTAAATTCTTTTGAACTCTAAGAAAGGTAATGTCTAACAAGGTAAAGGATAAAAGAGTGAAGACAGGTCACAGGCAGTCTGCTAGCAGATGTGGTTAAGTAATAGTTTAAGTTATCTTAAAAAAAACTTTACAGTCTTGAAACATAAACAGCAGATATCCAGCAAAACCTGTGACAGAAAAACAGAAAAAAGGAAGTCAAGACACAAGTAATGAACTTTCAAGTTTATAGAAGGTGAACTAAAAGAATTTAGTTTGGATTGCATAAAATTTTAGTCAAACTTGATAAACTTGCCAGTCTTCTGCAATTTGAGCTACAGTAGCTTGTCTAATGGATCACACCGCACAGCCATCCTCCGCTCCTCACGTGCATCAATAAGCCATGATCCCATTCGTAGTGCCGTCCATCCATTTTTAATTCAGAAAAATCGCTGTTCCTCCCAGAGTATTGGCCAGATTTTACTGAAATTTACACACAACAATCACCTTCACCCAAATTCTGCTCAAGGTCAGGGAGACATTTATTGTGTTATGGGCAACAACTTGAAATAACATAATCTTTGTGTCTTTGAGTACAGCTGGGTACAGTTGCAGTTTTTGGTTCAAGATCAGAGGGATCTTAAACTAGAAGCACGCCTTTAATTTAATGCAAATTTTACTGTGTATTTACTGTATACCTTTTTAGAAGAGTGATTATGTTTCAGCATCCTGTCTGAAATATGATTATTGGAGCTATAGTGGTTCTAATAGAAGGATCCCTGGTTGAAAGGAGACACAAATCGCTGGAAAGGTTACGTCAGGAAGGACATCTTTTGTCATAATGTCTACCATCTGATATGGCAACCCCCTGTGAATAAGGGAGCAGCCAAAAGAAACTTTATATGTGCCTTGCACAGCTGAATCAGAGACATGCAGCAAACCATAATGTTATAGACCCGTTTTTGTAGCCACAAGGTAAGCATTTAGCCTAAAGTTGTGTTTATAGTTTGCAGTGTAGCTAAACTCATTCACAGTGAAGACAGGTCGAGACTATGTGACAAAAACAATAGTCCCTGATTGACTTTTGTATGTTTGACTCAACAGGTCTCTTATCTTGAATATTCGTATGTTTTCTTTTACGACAGCTGTTGGGTTTGCAAGACAATCATAATAATCATATTTATTGGCTAGCATTTGATAAACAATCAGTTTATTTTTGCAGAGTTTTCCAGACTTCACAAGCCTCAGTCATAACACTCCTTAAAACCTTTCAGCTAACCAAACCAGCCATTTTTTGTGGCTTTAATAGTAAACGCTTTAACATAATTCAAATTCACGTTGGGTCCTAATGCTTGTAAATAATGACATTAAACCAAGAAATACTCCACACTCGTTGGAGATGAAGATTTGGAAAAGCAGTCGGCTTTTAATAGACCTTGTTTTCGAGATGTGGCACTGTCAGTCCATCTGTCAGTCCGTCACGTTGCCTGAAACAGGCACTGGAAATGCTACAAGATGCATCCAAGAATTCCCACAAGTGTGTGCTTCCAGCAACTGATGTTTTTTACCAGGCAACAAAATTATTAATCTTCATTTAATATGACATTGTTATATTGGTAGAAATTGACCAGGCAGTCCAGGCTGCCAAGTCACTTGCAGATACTCCCTTTTCATGGACCATGAGAGCAATATGTGTGAAGGCTCCACACACACACACACACACACACACACACACACACGCACACACACACACACACACACACACACACACACACGGAGTATTTATTCATACCGGTATATCTGTCAGCCCTGCTCAGATCTGCTCAAGATAGAGTCATTGCTATGATCCCAAGTTATTATAGCCATCTACTCTACATACCGGTACCATACCAGTGCCATCGTAAAATGGGATACCTGAAAAACATGCTCTGTATCTGTTTAATATGATGTTGTAGAAGGGTTAGCGGGAGGGGGTGGGTTTGACTTGGCGCACTACCCTCAGGATCGTTGATCGCTCCCTCCGTGAACCACCTCACGGCATGTGAAAACTGTAGTAAAAGTGGGACCTAGGCAATGTTTCTGTGTGTGTGATGGGGAGAGATCAAAAGTTTAATTGGTTTAAATTATTTGCAGACTGCACTACCCTGAGCTTTACCTCTCAGGCAACATCCGGGCTGCCCTGTGCACACAGTTGATGTTGTTAGTGGTTCATACAGCCTGGGGGAAAGATCTGAAAACATCGCTCAGAGCTGAATAATACTAAAAGCTCCTCTTTATTTTCAAGTCATGGTTTAAGGAGTCATGTGGTGTGGCTTGTCTTTATGAGTCGGCTCAGTGCTTGTTAGCCTGTGAAAACTGACTGCTGATAGTGCAGTTTCCTACATTCAGAGTTAAATAATATTCCCAGGTCTTAAAGCAAGGTGATTTCTCAGATTTTGTCTTGATATTATGGCACAGATCAAATGTCCATTGTAGTTATTAAATTTCATTGTTAATAATTTGCTAAATGTGTCTGTGTCGTTATCCTGGTTATGGTAGTCTGTGAAAAAAGGCAGAAGAAAAGAGGAGTAAAGGAAGCCATCTAGACATCAAGACATCATAAGCCACGCCCTCTGTTCAACGATGGTCGGTCACAGTGGACATAGGCTGTGTCCCAATTCCTAAGCCGCATCCTTCGGAGGCCGCATTGAAGGCTGATTACGTCACAGCCAGGCGACGAAGGCTGTCCCAATTCAAAGGCTGCTCCAAATGCATCCTTCGCTTCCCCCGATGGGTTGGGTCTATCTTTCGTGGCCATATCCCAGTATTCATAGTGCATTGCCCCAGCCAATTCCAGTTTCCAGCAATAGTGGCAGCTACTATTTTTAATATTATTAGTTTTAATATTACTCTTATTGCTCTTTCTGGGTCACAAAATAAGCAGATATTTGAAGTTTACACAGGTTGAAAATATCTTAAAAGTTTGATTTATCAAGATAGCACATATTTGCAAAAGTACGCTGACGTGTCTGATGTGAAGTGTCTGTTACCCACCAGCTCGATAGCTGACTGGGAGGTCGAGGCTCACTAGAGCCAGTGAGAACAGCAAACTCCCGACACATCGTTTTCAGACCTCCCGTGGTCTTTCACTGCTCAGGTTAAACATGATATAAAAGTCACTTGAATAAGCAAAGGACCCGGTCTTTGCAGTCTACATGGGCGGCCTAGGATGTGGCCTAGGAACTGGGACACAGCTTATGTCCACTGTGACCGACCATTGTTGAACAGAGGGCGTGGCTTATGACAACCAACTATGATCCCTTACCAGGGATTATCGCATCTTGTGTCGGGTGACCCCAATAGGTCACATGATAGGATGAGGCAAGGTCTCAAGATGGTTTTAATCAAAACCTCTGCTGATAATGGCCCATGCCTTTTTTCAAACTTTGGCTCATGCCAAGAGGCACACGATTAGTTGTGGGTCAAAGACCCTCTTAAAGGACAACCCCCACTAGGGTTTAAATACCTACAATTTGGTTTTAGAACTGAGGAAGCCTCTTGGATGAGAGGTGAAATGTCCTCATGAAACTTGAAGACTTTCCTTCCAATCTTAGCACCAGTTATCAGATGCTCTGCAGTAAAGGACATGTGCAATGCTCCCACTGCACAGTCTGTCTTTACAGACTTTTTAAAGACTTAAAGAGGCTAAAATCTATTTTTGCTTTGTTCTCCAGCTCTTTCAATTCAGAGTACTTTGTTTTGGGTTTTACTTGTTTGAAAAGGGCTTTTAAAAAAAGATTGATGTGTGTGATAAACCAAGAAACAAAAGAAAAACATCTACAGCGCTTGTTTTAGAAATTCTTTTAGCAAATTGTGGAAATATTTTAGCTTCACCACATTATTCTTCATGCTAGAAATGACAACAAAAAAAAATAAGAAAGGTAGCAATTTCCCCCCTCTGCAGATATGCTGAGGGTTATTAGCATTCTCATTTGAGCAATGGTAAGAAAGGTGTGATGCGCATTCAACCTGTTGTCATGCAAACTGGTTGGGTGTGCTCAGGAAAATAAAGACTGGGGGTTGAATTACACTTTAATGTAGCATAAAATATTTCTGATTGGTCGTTGTGGACATCTGCTCTGCCAGCTGATTGCAGCGCTCAGCCCTCTCCTCGCAGAGCACTATGAGCAGGTGGGTGGGATGGTCTGTATACAAGACTAGGGAAAAAATCAAACACAGAGGGGGACGACATCATACCTTAACTTGTTGTTTTCGAACACCCTCTCCTCCACAATGTGAGTACAAGAAAATAATTATTATAATATGATGTGTTAAATTTGTTTAGATCAGAGGAATAAGGAAGGATTTGTCTGTGTTTCAGTTTGGCTTAGCTGTAGGCCTGAGAGTGTGTGTAATTGTTTAGAGGGAAAGGAATTTATTGACACTGGGGGTCTGCTGTCATAAAAGGAGACAGGAAGCTACAGTTGGGGGATACTGATGCTTTAACTTGAATCTAATAAACGGCCATAATTGTTATAACTTAGAAGTAGGTTTGCAGGAGACTCTCCGCCTTATCTGTAAATGTAAGACAACAAGAGACCAATGGCCTAGTGGATGCAGAGGTGGGGTCTCAGTGTTTGTAATATGTTAACTGTTTTTTGTATGTTGTCTAAAGGAATTTGGTGTAGCTTGGGTGAGGAGATTACTTTTATGGCCGGCAGGAAGTCACATACACAGAGACATACACACACAGTGCTTTGACTGTTACGACGCACCCACACCTACATGCACACTCACTCACATGCACTCACACATGCACACAGGTACGCGCATACAGTCACTCACGTGCACTCACATAGACATACGGGTACGCGCACATACAGGCACTCACGTGCTCGTGCATATACACACACAAACACAGAGTTTGCAGCACACCATGGGGGTTTTATGATGGGGTCACTTCTGACTGTAACAAACAAAGAAGTGGAAGATCTGCAGAGGGACACCGGCCTTGCACGTCTTCCCTTCTAGAAGATGCATGCTTAAATAAAGACGAATAAAGGTTTTGTGAAATGACTACTGGGTCCGGTGCCGTCTCTGGATGCCCGAGGAATAAAAAGAACGGGGTGAAACTGATTTCGTAACAATAAAGTCATTTATAAAATGCTCAACAAACCCTAACATTATGGCGAACTGCTGTGTTTAGTGTAGCCAACCAACAATGATCCGCCACTTAGTGGAAGGAGTGAAATTTGAATAGCTTGCTATAAAAACTGTAACTTAAAACACTTAATTTTTTAAATGTAGCTCCACAGACATGGTGACACTGTCTCTGTGACTTAACTGATTAATAATAACACACAAAGAGCCAAGTTGACAGTATTGTATTAATAACCAAATAGTTTGTATAGTGTTATCTTCCTTTGTCCTTACCTACTTGCTGTACAATCCTTACTCCTCAGATTACTCCCTGTCACATGAGATTGGTTCCTCATGTGGATTTGTTTTTTGCCCCCCCCCCCCTATTTTCCCACCTTGATTGAGTTCACCTGTGGCTTATTATTCATTTCTCTGGCTTTTGAGCTTTAGTTACGTGTCAGCTACTGGGTTAATTTTGCTGTTAGGATAACTAAATGCATTGATAGCAGCAACAGTGCTTACTTACTGAGCTTTACAATGTCTGCCATGTTAGTTTCTTCTCTTAACAGTTGTTCATATATTACAAGCACAATGCGACATCACGGTGGTAGAAGAAAAGAACAACTCCTTTCCTTAGTCTGCCTCTTCACTCCTAATCTCTGGCCCACATCCAGTCTGGCTGCTACACCCTCCCACACAACTCCATGTGGAGTCACGCTTGTGCCTACTGAAAGATTTCTTAATTAAGAGGTAGGGGTATGTCGTTACGTTTCTGTGACAAAAATGGTAACTTGCATCAGCGTGTTTGGTGATTTGTACTGCTATCAGATGGATGTACTGGGATCATGTCCATCCCTTGTTACACAGGATTCATATTCTGAAAAAATGCTTAATATTTTAAAAAACCTTTTTAAAACCCTTTTCATTTTATTTTTTAAACAATGCTAAAATAATTACACAGAACTTTGGTAAACGTATTTAGCTAGCGTTAGCAGTGCCAAAAGTTCCTTCTGTTTCCGAGTCCTGCATTGTGTTTACTTTAGGTTCCTCTGGTTATCTTCAAGATTTGGTTAAGTTTACCTACCTCCTCTTTATGGCACTTTCTGTTTCTGTGGCAGACCCAGTTTTTTATCCGTGTTTTGTTGTTGTTCCTTTAGCATAACCTGACCAGTCACATTGAGCATTCAGTTAGCATTAGCCATTCGAGTTAGCTTGTGTTATTAGCAAACCAACATGAGTAATAGGGGTGGGCAAAAAAATCGATACTGTGTAGTATCGTGATATTTTGTTTGCTAATAATGTATCGATACAGGGACAGCAGAAATCGATATTTTGTTACAAAAAAGGTTTTTGTGGACTGGAACTCTGACTTCAGAGCATGTTGATCCTTTTTCTGAGCAAGAATCCTGACATTCCTTCACTGTCCAAATGTGTTTAACTTGTTTTTTGGCAGCAATATATATGACAGTTTACCTATTTTAATTTAAGACATGTTTTTTTTTTATTAAGTTTAAAACTTTTTTTATTTAATGTAAAATTATATTTTGTTTTAATTTACTTTCAAATTCTTCAGTTGCTGAATGGGCTGCATAGTTTTCAGAAATTGCATAGTTCAGAATAGCTATAATTGTACCAGATGGTTGCATTCAGTTAAGTTGGACTAGACTGTAATACAAACCGTTCAGTTTGTCAACAATAAAACTGACTGAAATGAGAGAAAGACTGAGTGTGAGACTTTGATATTAGATATGAATATTGATAAAGTTTACCTTTATGTACAGAATCTGAATATCGCAAAATATTTTTAAAAATTGCAATAATATCGTATCGTGGGATGTATGGTGATTCCCACCTCTAATGAGTAACCTAAATTTGTAGGATCTAGTAGGAAATCTAACTAGATAATATATTATATTATACAAACTAATAAAGAAAATGTTTTTAATGTTTACCATTTTTTCCAGAAGAGAATTTTATACAAATAAAAGCATTTCTTTTTTTTCTTTACACATTACAAAGCTAAACATCACAACAATGTGATTGGTCAGACGCAATGTTGACAAACATAATTACGATGATGTAGGAAAAACACCCACAGCCACGAATCCTACATCTGTGCACCACAAATACTGGTTTATTTTCCTGTGACGAACACACTCTCATATCATATCACAGACACACACACACAAATACACAAACACAGTAGTGACATTAATGCACACACACTAAACTGCTAAAAGGACTCCCTCCTCACTTAGGCAGCCATGTGGTCACGCATGAACATTTTACCTTATGAAAGTAAAAGTACAGTATGCGAACATGCACATATTCCCTACAGTAGGTTTTCTCACAGGCATGTCAGCTCCTCTTTCAAGCAAAGCTGTCATTTTACAGGCATGAACAAATTCATGAGTTAAATTCACACACACGTTCTCTGACAGCTCAGTTTTACACTGTGCTGGGGTTTTCTTTCTCCGCTTTCACTGCAGCGCAAGCATGCCATCCTGCTTTTTGCACCGCGTAGGTGGCAGGAGCTTCTTCCAGTTTTTGCGGTGGTGGAGCTACGCTGGAACAGCCACCCTTTGACTCCACTTATTTGTCTGTCTCTCGCTTGTACTCTGTTCATGCCGCTTGCTTCAAACTAGGTCACCAAACTCGGGGTAAAGCAATGACATGCTCATGCATCTGTCACTGGATATCAGTGGTATCATTGTTATTAGGCAAGCAGACTGCCTCAGGACAGTTGTAAATCATTCTTTGTACGGAGATGTCCTAATTTGTGAATTTACCAATCAGAACATTGGATTAAAAGTCTATAAAACCAATAAATGTGCACTAGCCAAATACATTTTCTGTAAATTTGGAACTTAGTAGTCATTTCAAGGTTAAAGATAATACCACCAAGAGCTTAATCAAATGAAACCTTCTTGGGTCACTTAGGTGAATCTTCTCTTTAATCATATTTGTGGATAAGAAATTTCTTCATCAGAGGACTCAAAGGATTTATTATTAAGAATTCTTCGTATTGTTTCCTGCTTTTAACACATCAACTCTGAGGACAAAATGTTCACTTGCTCCCTATCCCACCCAATAACAGGTGTGATGGTGACGAGATAATCAGTTGTATTCATTGTCACTGTCAGTGGTCATAATGTTAAGTCTGATTGCTATATTTTACCCCTTTAGAAAGGAACTCATAGAAATACATATGCAGCAGGATCAGTCACAAAACTCTCTGAGTTCTTAGCTCTTACTTGTCACTGTGTGCACGCAGAACATGTAATTAAATCAGGTCCTTTGTCTTGATTGAGCCTACAGACTGCAGCCTCAGAAAACAACGAGTCTAATGATTTGCTGCTGTCTTCAACAGTTTTGGTAGACTTGTGTCCACTGCAGCCTCAACCTTGATGTTCTAGACTGACAGGACTGGAACCTAACATGGTCTTTCCCCCTTAGGGTTGGAGGAGCCATAAAGACTTGGTTGTCAGTCCGCAGGGCAAATGATTTATCCTTTTTGTCAAAACCGCTGGCATCTCACAGGTGTCTTTTGGCGTGGGTGGCATGATGTGCCAGGTCATGACAATAGTATGATCTGAGCCTCAATATGAGAGCTTTTAAAGGACCACTTGAAATGCCCTTAGTGAGTGTCATGTTACATGTTGAAGGTTAGTGTAGTGAATGGGTGCATTTTAACCCAGAGCACAGTCTTTTCCTAAACCAAAGTGTTTTTGGAGCCTAAACTCAGCCAGTGATTGAAACTGAAAGTAAAGAGCCAGTGCTGGTGACACCAATTAAAGAGTTAAAACAAGGTGTTAGTGAGACACAGTCATGTCTTCTGGTTGACAAACCTCTTCCTCCAACGCCAACTTTGCAAGCCTCACATATGAACCATTGTCCCTAAAGTACTTTCTTTCAATATTGCTATTAAAATACTATTGCTATTATAACACAATTTTACAGTAACTTTCCAGTTAGCTTGGAGCGGCTGCACATTCTCCTCCTAACCTTTTTATCGACAAGTTATTTCCATTTGCAAATTGTTATCACCAGCAGATTTTTTGCACCTTTCTGCATAAACTCTAGAGGTTGTATATGACACTCTAGGAAGGTCAGGAGTGTTGAAATCACTCAGACCAGCCTGTCTGACACTAGCAGTCATGCCTCGGTCAAAGTCACCGAGGTTGTGATCACGGGGTGAGGCTTATTTGGAGCTCTACAAATAAAGCAAATTTGAACTGACATTTTTTGGCAAATTCGGGTCAAAAGAGTTATGCATCTGTAGCTTTTATGACCTCAATCTTAGTGTATTGTGGCATTATGGTCCTCTACAGTCTCTGAATTGGCTTTGACACATGGTCAAACATTTGATAATGGTATCAATAATCCATCTTCTTCAGACCTTTGGGAACTGGGAGCAAAGTGACATGGCATTGAAATCCAGTGAAAGGATAGTAGGAAGCATATAGAGTAGATCCCCTTTTGCGTACAAAAGTAAACCCCCAGTGATGGAAATTCACCTAGGAAAAATTGCAGTTGTTGTCTTTTTACAGTTCCAAACCCTCTCAACTGTTTTGCTTGACACCTTCCAGCAAAGCAGTTGAAGCACTTTACCAGAGGCTTGCTGTAACACACAACTTTTTTTCCTGACTAACCACTAAGCAACACTCTTAAAGACTTTCACACAAAAAGACATCACAGTAGCACTTGACCAAAACGTTATTTATTAATATAAGCAATGTACCACGCACTAGAAAAAAGATATCTATTTCACTCCAGAGTCAGTTTTCATAAAATATTTCCCCTTGGAGTGCTGATCCAAGAGCAGAGTGGCTTTTTAGAAAATCCTACAGCCCCGCCCCACTCCTCAGAGATCTCACTGACAATCACAACAAACTTGGTGAGCAGGGCAAAAAGGGAAGTGATTTCTTTGACACCTTTTCTGTGCCAATGACTCTCCACTTTTCACACGAGCTGGGAAATTTTAATGGGGGTGATGAGGTCTCTGGGAGAGGCTCATGAGCGACTTTATTATGCTCGCCAGTGCTGATCCTGGGTTAGTACTCTGATTGCAAAGAGGCTTTATAAACACAGGTCCCAGTCAACTGAAACACACAGGTGGTTTTTGTTAAGACGTAGAAAATAGTGATATTTGATTTTATTGAAGTATCTACATGGACTAAGACACTTATAAAGTGTAGTAGAAATATCAGAGGTGAGGAGAGTTTACTGCGGTGTTGCCCAAACTCTGGTCAATTCAGTCAGTTCTTACACAGTTAGTTACATAAATTGTTGTCTGTGAAGGTTCTCAGTCATGCAGGTCATCGTAGTCAAAGGAGCTTCTAAGGTTAAATGGTGGGAAATCCCAGATTTAAGCCCAGTGGGAGTGTCCACCCAAGAGGGTCCATGTGCCTCTTGGGGGGACACTCCCATTGGGCTTAAATCTGGGATTTTCCACCACCATTTGACTTTAGAACTGAAGAAGTTTCTCGGATGAGAGGTGAAACGACTTCAAGCTACTTAAAGAAGTCCAGACGCTTTTCTTTCCAAGCTCCTCAGACTACATAGATCCATCAACTACTAATGCTGTGTCACCATTTCTTTTGAGCTAATGTATTAACCACTTAATACTGACCTGGTTACCTGTGAGCCTTAGGGGTAGGGATAATGTCCACCCCCTTGTATGCTCTAGTTCTGAAAAATGTACCTATTTAGTGTGCTGCTACAGGAAAATGTAACTATAACCCTAACCCTAGACCATTTGATGGTAAATGGTAGTTCCAATAGGAAAAAATTCTATGGAAATTATCCCATGAGATTTAATTTGAAAGATGGTAGAGGTTAAGGGTTTAACTATCGCAAGGTCACTGGCGTTCCTTCTAGGGTTAGGGTTACAGTTCCTTTTTGTAGAAAGTTGAACTGTTTGAAAATCCAAATGATAAATCTTTTATAAGGAAAAGTGTAATGCCTCTATATATGAGACGTCATTTGAAATATAACATCTCCTAGTTTTTGAAAATGTCCATACATTTTTTTCATGGGCTAAAATCAAAATTCCAAAGCCTCGATGGGTTGCCAATGACCTGGTGGACATTAAAGAAGTTAAATAAACAGAATAAGATGTGGCCCACAACTAATTGGGTGTTCTGTTTTTTTGTCCAGCAACCTTGAGGCTATTTGATTTTTACCTAAAAACCTCTGGACAGGAAACAAATGGCTCTTGGAGGCCTCATAAATAAAATATGTGGGATCCTTAAATATAAACTCATCTAAGCTGCTCGAACTGACTGAACTGAAACCAGATTGACTCTGGCCTTGCTACTGGCCTAACATACATTCCATATATACCTGTATGAAAATAGAAACATTAATTAGATACAACTTACATAAAAGCTTTTCTCTGAACATACAAATACTAGGGAAAAAGTGTGTGTGTTGGGAAGGAGAGAGGAAAAGGGCTGATTGTTCTACAAAGCCAAACAACTGCAAAAAACACCTTACAGTAAACAAAAGCATGTCTGAAATGCCACTGGCCCAGTCCAGCGTGTGTGTCTGCACGCCTCCACATATGGCATCAATTTTAAATGTTTGAGGAGGGCATGTGGGACTCCATTTAGAGTCCATGAAAAAGAATCTTGTATCATCCATTTTTCAACACTGTCCAATGTAGCATCTGTGTGTGTGTTTTGTGTGTGTGCATTTGTGTATGTGATATCACAATATGTAGAACCTATTTTACAGTACCTGGGATCATTTCCACCTGGGCACAGGACGATGTGCCTTGAGGGCCTGGCAGGACATCAGAGATTACTTTCATTTTTCGACTGAAAATAAAAAGTAAGCAAAACTGAAGCTTTCATCAGGGCTTCAATTTAATACACTCAAGCTATACTTCTGAAACTGAATGGGCCAGGTGCAGCATTTATGCATTTCTTCAGGGTTTAAGTGGCTTGTGGCCAAATCGAAAATGTACCCGTTTAACTATTTTCATTTTGGCACAACAATTTGTCTTTACTCAGGCCTATATCATTTGTAGCTTATAATTCTTCGGGGGGGGGGGGGGGGGGGGGGGTGTGAGAACTGTGTTCAACATTGAACTTGAACCAATCATAGTGGCCCTTGGCTAGCTTTTATATACAGTGTATATTCTCATTTCGGTATGCCAAATGTTAAACTGTATTTAACAACTGTCAACTCAGAAAAAGACAAAAAGACTAAAGTTTGTTTAATAGCTCTATGTAAAACTTGCTAACTAGTTACTGTTTAACCTAAAGAGTAAAAGTGCTAACTTATGTCTTTAGTTGCCGAAGAATTTACAAGTCCAAAAACTGTAAGTTTTACAGGTCCTGGCAGATATCCCTTTAGGCAGATCTGGATGCTTCTCCCAAGTTTCAGTGTTTGCATCAGGCTTGCTAGCTACTGGCTGCTAATTTCACATTCAGACATTAATTAGTCTCCTCAATGAACTCTTGGCAAAGAAAGTCATGCTATTCATTCTCTAAAGTAAGTGTTCCTGAAAGAAGCACAAGTAAATTGTTGGATCATAAAAAATAAGGAGGGATAATGTCATTCAGGGAAAAAGGCCAGTTAATATTTTGTTACTCTATTTCAGTTATAAATTATATACATAGAACCAATATAGACAAAAGGTAAATGCATTAAATTCATTTTGCTTTTACTAGAATAACGATACATTTGGAATTGAAACTTCTCTCTAAAATAAACCTACAAACCCCAAAAGTCTTCTACCAGTAAACTAAATAAAGAGCTAAATAAAGACCATTATTTGAGAATATAAAGTACAATTTTGGAAATATCCAATTTTTCCTTTAAGCCTAAGTAATGCATAAATTATATTAAAAACTCAAAGTCTATTTAAGTAAGAAAAAAAAACCCTTTTTTTAAACTGGTGTGTTCTTGGAAAAAAGCAGCAGTACTCCAACCCCAATCTGTTTACTGCAACATACAAAATATGCCCAGGTAGTTTTAGATCAGTCTGCAGACATTATGCAGTTTTTATATAGTTGTTGTGTGCGAATATAGCCCAGCATTCATTAAAAACTCCCAAATCTTCTTGGCATGTACTGTAAACGGCATGTTCAAACAAAATAGTCATGTTCAACAAAACAGTCACTGACTCAATAAATAAGATTTTACCATACAACCACTGCCCCTGGCTGGAACCCATATTTAACAAGTAACAGCTGATGTGACCTGCTGTGAAAGAACAACTAGTTCCAATAAGAAGAAGAACAAGAAAACAACTATTCTCAAAAAGGGAACTAATTCTAGGGTACAACTAAAACTAATGTGCTACGAAATGAATGGTGAGCGTTGGTTTTTAAACATCTCCAGTGGTGAGAACTGTGTTCTGGGTTTGTTTCATCAAAGACTAAACAGCTCAGCATGCGGCGGTGTGATGGATGAGGTAATAAAGATAATGAAGGGAACTCTGAAGCTGCTTCTCTCGGTGCCGCACCCTTTCTAAAGAAGGCACTATGGGTGCTTCGCCATCTCCACGACCAAGAGTCAGCTCTGCAACCCCTGTTCCCAAATGTCTCTGAAGTCACAGCTGTCTGTTGTTTGGTTTCTGAGAGAGTCATAAGTGGGACTCATCCATTCAAGTTAATGCTGGCGGCTTGTTATTCTACTGCTGAGCGATTTATTCACGGTGGAGTGGCACTGCTCAAAGTATCATGGCCTTTACACTGTGCACCCGAGCACACGTGTATTTTTGAATACGTCATATCACTCCAGAGGCAGCATGTCCCTCACAAGTCCCACACAGCAGATCCACCTCATTTCTTCCCCTATGTTTAGCACTGACCTCAAATCACAAGCCGTGGTGCAAAGTGCCGCGGGCTGTTTCAGCAGTGCCCACACATCACGGCTTGAGACAGACTAGAGGTAGAGGTAGCTGACCCAGTACACAATGTTAAAGAGCAAGAACGAGGTGGGGAAGAAAACCCGGGAGTAGGCATCCAGCTCACGGATGTTGACGTGGATCCGTCCTTTCCTCCAGCCGCCTTCTTTACACTCCTCATAGCAGCAGAAGAAGCTCTTGCAGTCCTTTCCATCCAGGCACTCGTGCAGACAACTGTCATCATAGTCATGCCAGAACAAGGAGTTGCCCATGGGCATCATAGGCCGAGGGGTGGGACCCATGTTGAAAGACGAGTAGGCCTAGGATAAAAACGGAGAGAGAGAATAGGTGAATTAATTAAGACTTACGTAATCTATTCCCGAAGCAATGACTGTCACATCAAAATTACAAGCCACAGCTAGGCATAGAAAGTCCAGATCGTCAATGCGGCTAGCAATCTTAGGCTTTAGTTAGTCAACAAGTGTACCTGATGTTTGGCTTCTAATCTCAGTGCTAGTCCAGGTCCAACATCAACAGCCAATTTGTGATCTAGCTAACATCATTTTTGGGGGGCGGGGTCACACAACTCCATAATTCAGAGACATTTTAGAGGTACTTGAAGACATTTTTTGACACTAATATAAAAGTAGGATGGCAGTGTCCTTGCAATAAGCAAAACTGATGGTTACCTAGTGAGTACAATTTTTCACATTCAGTGACCAACTGCAAGTAGTTGCGGCAGCCAAATTTTAATCGAAATGCAATTGCACAGGTTGCCTGGTGGGAGACAACCTGTCTCTACACAATCACAGTCAGACTAAGACTGACAGAATGGCAAAAGTTTGCATATAATTGACTACTAATGTATAAACATATACAGATTGTCAACATGCTGCAATCAGTTGGTCAGTCTGTGCTGATGAATGTTAACTGCATTAATAGACTGTGGTTAGCCCAGTCCATGGGCAAACTCTTTGCTATGTCAAAATGCAAGGTTGCCAAGCCCCTGTGTTATTTTTCTGTTAAAATTGTGTCCAGTAGCAACTATGTCACTATATGTGGAGAGATTTCTGAATGTCTTTTTCAAATCTATGAGGTTCAGGCTGGACTCTGAAGAAGTAGTAAATGTGACTTTCTGTTTAATGTTGATTTCTGAGAATACAGACAGCAACAAATTTGTGATAAACATATACTTTCTTGTAACTGCCAACTTGACCTTATTGCCATTTTATCATTGTCTTGAGGCACCAAACATACTTAGAAGACAATAGCTAACTGCAAGTATTTGCAAACCTTGTCACCCAAGATTATAAGTTCATTGCATACAGTTACAATAATTGTGGTTGGGCTGTGGGCTCCAACCACCTATAACTGTAGCATTACACATATCCTGGCTATGTTGCAAGCCTTTCTTTTTCTTTTAGGTGGTTAGTGAATGTTAGTAATTTTATGTCTTTATGCTAAAAATTGCAAAAACGAATGCTAAAATTACATTCTTCTTTCCACTTAAATACTTTAGGTTCAAAACTATTTCACATTTTGCCACGAGCCTGGGCTACTTCTTTGTAGGTCACCAACTATAGTAAAACGATGCAGATACTGACGTATATTATCATCATTAGCCTAATAAGCTAGTTGCACGACATAACAAGAAGTCTCGAGCACTGCCACTTCATAAAAAGCTCCATTGTTCAGATGATTGCTAATATTTTCAAGCAGTGCCCTTTTTGTTGTATTGCACTATATTTCATTAAAGTATTAAAGGAGAAATTGTGCCTTCAGTAAATTACCACACTCTGTATGATTTATCATTTCTCCAAAATAGAGAGATTATAAAGACACAAAGCCATGGCATATATTTATTGATGTATTTGAGTGCTTAAAAACTCCAACTTTCAGCACACAATTGATAAGCTGAATAGATTTTTGAGCGATGTGCCATTCTCATAGTTCTGCTGTTATTAGTTATAACAAAAAAAAACAAAAAAACAGTACCAACAATAACATTTTGTGTAATCAATTTCTAACAGCACAAGGATTTCTGTGATGTTGAAATTAATGACAGTGTTCAATCATATTGTAAACCAAACAAGCTGATTTACAAAAGTACAAATGGCTAAGAAATATGTTTTGTTATTTTTTCTTTCACATAATGCAGCTTTAGAAAGAATTTTTGAGACCCCATTGCCAAATAAGTACCTCCTGAGAAAATTTGTTACATGACTCCCTCCCTGATGTTTATGAAATCATGCGAGGCCAACTAATTGGGTTAAAATCTTTTTTAAAAGGTTTCCCGTCCTCCACTACTCTGTTGAAGGAAGGGTGGTAGGCGAGAGAGAGGAATCGTTAGATGTGTCGTGTGGAGTAAGAGATTTGACGGAGTGGGCAGTACAAGGGAACGACACGAATGGTGGTGATTTGGGAGGGGGGGGCTTCCCCACAGACAGAGCGGGCCAGAATACAGTGAAGAGTCAGAGATGCAGAGGAGGGGACTGTATGTAACACAACTTAATTATTCAGCCTGAGCTGGCAGTCTGTTTTAGCCCTGAGACACATTCAGCAGAACTCCTCTACACTGGGAGAAAATAATGAATAGGGAGGGGATCTGGAGAGAGGGAAATGACAGCAACAGTGGCTGACTCAGTCTTAGTAGATGTGCGCCGACGCCATTAAAGCATTCGCGGCAGGTGCAGCCTTGAGAACACCCACACAGAGTGGTAGGCTCTCATACAGGAGTGGCGGGTTGAAAAGAAATGCATTCAGCTGCACACATGTGCTAATACAGACATGTCAAACTCCTGGGTAGATATTGTGTATTTCCCATATATATATATATATATATATATATATATATATATATATATATATATATATATATATATATATATATATATATATATATATATATATGGGCACCCTATGGATCAAATCAATATCAGTTTTTGAAGGTTGGTGTGATTACAGCGAAGACAGTGAAAGAAAGTATTCAGTCGCGTTCTTTCCTCTTCAGACACCTTAACCACTTTACACCCACCGGGTCATCAGCAACCTGCTAGGATTTCGTGTTTCATGCATGAATTTGGCATTACAGTTTTGTTTTTCAAAGCTTTTCCATTCGGGTGTTCCAAATAGGCAACAACTTTGTAAAAGGGCTAGACCGTAATCTGTCATTCCTAAACAGGTAACTGGAAATGTGGTTACAATGAAAAAACAGATCTAAAAGGGAAACAAACTGATAAAAATATAGTCTGGTCACCTTTTTTCTACTTATGACAAGATGGAAACTGTGGAGATGTGCAGGAGTAGGAGTCCTAACAACAGAGTGAGGAAGAGGTGGAGAAAGGTGACAAGTAGAAGAAGAAGAAGAAGGCTGTAAGAAAATATATGGAGGGACATAATTAGGAAGGGAGAGATTCAATGATTCAGGTAAAGTAAATAGCTACTTTGACATTGAGCCACTGCAATAGCTAAACTTCAGCTTTTAATTATCACATGCTGTAGTGCAAACCAACTATTCTAACTCAACAACGACTGTACCAACCTGATTAAAACCTGTTTTAATACCAATAATCAAACAAAATGAAATATATACATAATGTGTATGTAAGAGCGATCATGGTGGGCTGTCTGGACTTAAACTGCCAGGGCTGAATTTATTGTTGCAGTCCAGCTCTGGTCCGTAGTCTGTCTTTATTTGTTTGTGGGTTTCTGTTCTTCTCGGCATCCCTTCTTCTCTTGCTATTGTTCATATGAAGGCTGGACCTAGCCTCTTTGGCTTCAGGTACCATTTTATAGTCTTAAGCAGTGTTTCCCAACCCTGTGGAACCACGGCACATAATTCACATTAGAAAAATGACACGGCACACCACCAAAAAAAAATGTCACAAAAAGCTTATTGATATTTTTTCCCCGCGCACCAGGTATAGTGGAATTGGCTCGGTGTGTCCCCAGTATACCTTGTTGCTTTCTTCTGACCGCTACTCATGCTAGGGCCTTCATCTGGGTTGGAGTTTTCTCCAGGACCCAGATCAGATTGACTACTTTTTTCTTTTCAAATATTTAGTTATTGCTATTGCGCACTGTGTCGTTTCACAGCATGACTATTATGTCATTTCTTCTTCATCTTCGTCTGTTTTAATGGCAATTGGCTACCCAGTCCTTGTAGGAAGTGTAGTTCAACTGCCCTCTAGTGGAAGAGAATGTAATTGTTCTGCCGGTTGCTTAGACCAGCGGTCCCCAACCTTTTTTTGCGCCACGGACCGGTTTATGTCCGAAAATATTTTCACGGACCGGCCTTTAAGGTGTTGCGGATAAAAACAACAAAATAAAACCAGTGCCAGTACCATAAAAAATAAGATTTATTCATAACACAGGAAAAGACCCAGGGAAACCAAGTTAACGATAAAAAAGATGAAAAAAAAAAATCACAATAAAAAACTATAAAAACCCTAAAAACAACAAATTTCAAATCCACCTCAACTCTCATGGCCCGGTACCAAACGACTCACGGACTGGTACTGGTCCGTGGTCCGGGGGTTGGGGATCGCTTGTTTAGAGTACTAATCAGGTGGAACCAGGTAATCTTCCACGGCACACATGATCATTTCTTCGGCAAATACAGTGGTTGGGAAACAGTGGTCTTAAATTTGGGATTTTGGCTGCTACCACACAAAGAGCACTGCATTCTCATACAGTAGTATATATTTTGTTACCCTGTATTTATACATGTGCAATGACAATACAGTTAAATCCTAATCCTAATCCTAGTGACAAGCAGTGTTGGTCAAGTTACTTGAAAAAAGTAATCAGTAACTAATTACTGATTACTTCCCCAAAAAAGTAATCCCGTTACTTTACTGATTACTTATTTTCAAAAGTAATTAATTACTTAGTTACTTAGTTACTTTTTAAAAACACGATTTACAACCTGAATAGGTGATAAAGCGATAGATCTTTCAGCCCAATTCTACTTTTTCAACATAATCCATCATACAAAATGTAATCAAATGGAAAAGTCTCTTTTTAAAACTTGTTTTGTTAGTTTTAATCTTTTAATTTTATGTATCAAGCAAAAATTTAATTATATGCAACATTCACTGACTTGAATAAATTAGTTTAACGTTTAAACCTATTTTCTGCACATTCCAGCACATAATTTTTTTTTGTGTGTTTACACTCACTCTTTCAAATAGATGCACGTAAAACACAGCAGAAAATAAATAAAGTCAAAGACTAGCAGTCCTGTTGCTCTATTTTCACCTGTAAAGCAGGAGTAGGGCAGGCGGAGGTTTACCCTGGTGCAGGTGTGCGCGGCGGTCAGTGGAAGAATCCGCGAGTTTCTCTGTGAATTTCCCATTACGTCGTCGCGCACTCGGAGCTTGCTTGGAAGTTTAGGGGGTTTTTTCGCTGTAAAAAGAAGTTTTCTTCCCACGCACAACGGACGCTAATGTTTTTGTCACTTTTTATGGAATCTAACTCAAAGTAAGGTCAGTACTTCCACGCTTTAAACGCTGCACGCTCACACTCTCTCCCACAATCGATATATTATCCGTTGTTGATCTGCACACAGCTGTTGCCACGAACGGCGCACTCGCTTACGTCACTGTCATGAGACATTCTCGCAAAAAATCACGGTTTTAGTAACGCAGTAACGCAGCGTTCCTACGGGAAAGTAACGGTAATCTAATTACCATTTTTGCAATAGTAATCCCTTACTTTAGTCGTTACTTGAAAAAAGTAATCAGATTACAGTAACGCGTTACCACCCATCTCTGGTGACAAGTCCATCACAATATAGCTGTCCCCTAACATACCCTGGTTTATTGTCTGTTTTACTCTAAATGGGACCATAATTTACAAAATGAACCTCAGGTTGGATTGAATAAGACTTCAAGCGAGTGATTGAGACCATAAACCTACTGAAAAACTGCTTACAGAGCTCATAAATCAAGTGAAACATAGGCCTGTTTTCTCATAGCCTTCTATATAATCACACTCCTTTTTGCAAACAATAAGTCTGGTGGTTGTTAGAAAGAATGCAAGTTTGATGCACGCGGTCCTCCTTTTTGCTACTCATTACTCATACACTCACCACAGGCTTACCATTCTCTTCTTTGGGGGAGGTCTGCGTATACTGTAGGAGTAGTAGTTGAGCATGGCGTACTCAATCATGGCAGCGAAGACAAACATGAAGCAGACGGTGACAAACAGGTCCATGGCGGTTACGTAGGACACTCTAGGAATAGAGTTTCTGGCCACTGTGCTCAGCGTGGTCATGGTCAGCACTGTGGTGATTCCTGCAAAAGTAACAGAAGCATGAGGATAGGAAGGAGAGTCACTTCACAAAGCATGCACGATGAATTGCTGGTCAGCAGTAGGATGACCCATGTGGATGTCAGTGATTATGTAACATGTGAGCAGCACTTTATTAATCGCTATTAATAATGCACATGGGGTATTCTGGGTAGATGTCCCCAGTCTTGCATCAATCCTTTCTATTAAACACCCACAGCGGGATACGTTTTGAGGGTGGTGCAGCAGAGCGGTCGTAATTATCAAATGATTCAATGTAATTTTTCTTTTTATTCTCTCTCGTTCCACTTACGATCAAAATGATGTTTCAAAAAGAGATCTGTGGGTTAAGCACTTCTATTACACAGAGGCTTATGAGGCAGATCCTGAGTTGTCTCTGGAGTGGTGCAAGTAGTGCAGCCACAACTCAACAAGCACATTCCTGTTTTTGTTATTTCTGTATATCTGCAAAGGAATGTGATTCGGGACCAATCGGATAAATAGTTGTTAAGATGGCCAAAAAAGAGTGACACACATGGAGATTCCTTGCAAATACCTTGTTTGCATGGGGAATACAGTATATTTAAGAAAACAACTACGAAAAATAAAAAGAATCCTGTTTTTTTAGTAAAAAAAAACAAAAAAAACAGCAAAAAGTACAGTTTATTTAAATTCTACATTTTTTTTAAACATTTCTTTCTATCCTGTTTACCTTTTGTACCAAAATGACTCATCACTATTCTGATATTTTATTTTTATGCTTTTTTATTGGGCATATCCAATAATTCACTCATTCAGCCAAAGTTGAACTGTCCTGATGTAGTCCTGTCTCTTTATAAACAACCAAATATCAGTTTTCGGCTTCAACAGCAAACACCGAATATGCTCTCAAATACATTATCATTGATTATATCAGTGATGTGTTCACTGACAATGTTTTCCCATCAAAAACTCTGCACTTTTCACAGTTGTGTTCAGACACTGGAAACACTTTACTTCAGGTCAGGAAAAAAAACAGCTTCTCCGACCTAAACCTAAACCTGAAGTTGCATCTGAACTTAATCCAGAGCGTAAACCCAAGTCTAAAAAGCTTTGTAGTTGCATATAATCATCATTTTGATGACTGTGTTGAGGTCAGTGAAGTGAATGATTTAATTAGCCATGGTTGCTACTTCCTTTTGGACTTTTCTCTCTGACATGATCTTAGTTCGGGCCTCGTGTTCAGCCAGTGATGATGGTGATAATGGTTTTGTTCTCTTGCTTTCATTGCAGGGTCTCCTGCAGATGCAAAGTCTTCTTTGCCTCTTCTTTTGAAAGCTCATCTGCGATGTTGCTGCTTTCCTGTTTTTGCTCCTCCATGACTTTATGTAAACCAAAGCCTCATGCTTAAAAGTATGAGGCTTTGGTTCTTGGTCCAAATTCAGTGGCGTTTAATTTTTTTTTTCAAAGAAGGGTCTCATTGGTGCAGAGCTTAACTTTTAAGCTCAGTAACTTCACAGCTGGACCTCTGCTGCTCTTTCAGGTGTCGCTGTTCCTTCCCTGGATGAGCAGATCAGCCTGTCTGTGTGTGAAGTCTCAGTGGTTTAGGTTGAAGACTGCACACACAGCTCTGCAGCACTTCTTTCTTCCTGCAGGTCTTGGATAATCTTGTCTGGTTTAGCAGTTGTATGATTATTATCTGTGTTAGCTGTGTTGTTCTCTTCAGTACCCACATTTGAGGTTCTCCACTGTTTTAGACTTGGACTTATGACTGAAAGCCTCTTCCAGCTGCTCCTGGCTGCATGTAAAGCCAATCCAGCTGAGTCTTGGAGTCTGAAGTTCTGCTGTTTGCAGATACCAGTCTGGTATAACTGGTATCTGCGGATGTCCTACATTAGGTATCTGAGAGCACTGACCTCTCTTGTATCATATGGGACTCTGTCCTGATTGGGTCTCAAAGTGGGATTGGCCTGGTGATACCAAGTCCCCATATTAAGCACAGGGTTAACTCTTATTGTCACGGCGAGTGAGAGGAGCCGTGCGGAGGAGGAAAAGGAGGATCCACACGCAGGCAGTCGTGAAGGTGTAAAAGGTGATTTATTGAACACAAAAGGAGAGGCAAACGGCAACACGGAGAACTAAACTATACTGGGAAACAACTAAAACTACAAAGCACAAACCTGAATGAGAACGAGCAGAGGAGAATGACGATGGACAGCAGGGAGAGCACACGGATGTGACATGGTAGATACACAGATGACGCAGGGTGGAATACACAGACGGACCAGCAACAACAATGACGGAAGACATGACTTAAATACACAGAGAACCACAGGGGAATTACACACAGGTGGTGGACACAGCTGGGAATAATCAACAAGACTAGACAAAGGTAAAACTGAACACACTCACATGAGACGCAGACCTTCACAATAAAACAGGAAACAAAACACACTTTACTAAGACACAGACTAGACAGAGACAGACTTGAAATGACATATGAAACTAAACCCACATCTTAAACCCAGATAAACAGAAACATGGAACTCTAATAATAGACAAACATTACCATAACACGACAAGAGAACAAGAACACAATCCCTGATGCAAACTTAAATCAAAACACAATAAACTCAAAATACTGGGTCCAACAGACCCAGAACCGTGACACTTATGACCCCTGCATTTTCCTCCATATGCGTTTGCACTTTGGCTATTGTAGCATCTCCGTATATTATGTTTTTTGGAAGAATTCCATTTTTCTTTTAAAACAAAAGACCAACTAAAAATAAAGTCTTTTATTTTGAAGTATATGCTAAATTAGCGATATGAGGGCCAACTCTGTCAGATAACAGCAGTAAACACTATATAAAAACAGCTCATTAAATATTTAAAATTTAAGGTTTATTAAAACAATAACAACCTTCTTCTGGAAATGTAATTATTCATTTATTTTTGGCCAATTTGTTAATGCAGTTAAAATAGAAAAATCTGTCCCCCCACAACCTTACCTACTTTGGGAATTTGAACCCATATCTAGGGAGACTAAGATTAGCCCTTTTTCTGTATACATCAATGCTAACACAATAAGGCACAAGGGGACATAGGCTATGACTAACATGGTGTAGTTGCTTCATATTTTTATGACTGGACAATTTGAAAACTCACTTTTATCCATCCATCCATCTTCTGCTTACTGTATCTGCTAGTGTATCTAGAGGCAGGGCACACCCTGGACAGGTCGCCAGCCTGTCACATGTGTCATGGTCCTGGGTCGTGCGACCCAGTGTTTTGTGTTTAGTCTATTTTGATGTTTATTGTTTGTTTAGGTTCATTAAGTTATTCCAGCTCATTTGTAATTATATTACCCTTGTATTAAGCCTCCCTTGCCCTTCATGTGTTTATGTCTGTGTGTCTTGTGTTGTCAAGTTCATGCTGTCACTTCTGTCATCTTCCCCTGTACTCCGTCTACCTGCTTCGTGCGTCTACCTGTCAAAAGTCATGTTTGCATGGTTATGTTTAGTTCATGTCATGTCTAATCTTCATGTTTCCTGTTTTACTTTGAAAGTCTGTATTCAATGTCAGTGTATTTAGTTTCACCTCTCCTGTCCTGTCGTTAGGTTCATGTGTGTCAGCTGTGCTCCCATGTGTGGCCACTTCCCTTGATCATCCCTCATGTGTATTTAGTCTCTGTGTTTCATGTAGTCTGTGTCGCGTCGTCTGTGTTCCCACCCTCCGTGTTTCCATGCCCAGTCTTTTGTATTCCAAGCCATAGCCTTACCATAGTTATGTTTCTGTTTAGTTACATCTCTTGTGCTGCCCTCATTCTTGTTTGTTTCTTTTGTGTTCATCAGCCACAATAAAAGGCTCGCTTTTGTTTAAAGTTCACTCCCGTATCCTCACTTGTGTCTGCACCTGAGTCCTCCTCACACTCTCCACACGGTCTGCCACTGCGGACCGTGACAACATGGCTGTAAATGTTGTGTAAATGTTAAAAATAATAGCTGCTCTTCGTTTCCAAATTCCTCAAATTAACAAGAAACTACTAGAGATGGGGAAAGTAGTGGGACCTGAACATTCACAAAGAGAAGTTTTGGAAATATGGAATAAGATTTTTAAAAAGCTTTCTTTGATTTTGTTGTGATAAATATACGATAGGTTTTAGGCCATACAACCTTGGGGGTTCTATAAAGTGTTAACTATTGACTGGTAAAAAAATTTTTTATAAACCTGTCAAAAGCAGGCATTTTTTTCAACAGTCTGTTATACTGTTTTTCCCCTGAAATTCAAATTCGTTTTTGAGCTATTGACCCACTCAACCACAAAATATAAAAATAGCTGCCACTTTCAGTTATATAACAGCAGCAGTGGCAGAGAACATAATGCTGCTGTTGAGTGAAAACATCGGCATAGTTGTGCAATGCTGAGCATAATGAGTGCCTGTCTTTGTGTAGCCTGACCAGAGCGTGCTAATCTTTGCTAGCACAGGTCCACAGTGGCACCACGTGTCTCATGCAGGTCTGAAATGTAAACTGTAATTCTACAAATTCTAATAATAATATACTGTTGTGTGGTCACTACAGCCATAACACATTAATAATGCCTGAGATCAGATTACCAGAGATCAGAGAACTGACAGACACTCTCTGTTATGTAAAGACATCAAAGACACACCTGCGCAGATATACAGCAACATGGATAATGAATCATAAATGGACATAAATAATTAGGCTCTCTTCTATATTATATAAAAACATGGTTACAACCGGGATATTACTTAACAGCCACAGTGTCTGTCAAATAAATAAATAGGTTACTGAACAAAAATGACTATTCACAAGATACTTATGCGTTAATAATTAAGTAGTAGCAAAACGTGATGGCATTGATCTCAATCAATATTACTGCTGCAATGTTGACATCAGTCAGTGTCTAAGGAAATAAGACCTATGAGTCAAAATAATTATGAAGAAGTCAAAATTTAAACACAAAGTCTGTATGGTTAAATAAAAAAGTTAATTTGGAGAAAACAAAGTAGTGAAAAAACCTCAGTCTTTAGATTGGGGACATTTTAGACTCTGGTTTCTGGATTTAATCAAATGTAGTAATACAAAAACTATGACCTCCTTTTTCTAAACCAAATTAAAACAGACAATAGTTAATAACATGCTACTTTAAAATTCAATTAGGAGATAAAGATTTCCTCTTTAAATTTTAACATGCCATCTACTACTTTAGCCTTCTATCATGTCACATGTCTAGTTAACTGTGTCTAACAATTAATTTTTCTTTAGAAGAAATTGGACTCTGTGATTATGTAATAGCGAAATGTTAAAGCGGCATTCTCCACTGCGATTTATTCCTGACTGTTATAGTGAGAGGCCGCGTCATGCTGACAGTTAACATCCTGACTGATGTACAGGATGTGGTCATTAGTCGGCCTCTGGAGAGGCAGAGCTCTCATCAGTCCACTTTTCTTTTAATGACAGTGATGAGTGATGGAAATGAGGCTGGAACGTTTGCATTAGCTTGACCCCTACAGCAAAAAAAAACTCACACTGAATTGAAGATGTGTAATAGCCATGTCGGGCAATAACTGCCAATCACCTGCTAAAAGCTTGTGCATAATCACCGTAACTGGAGAGCACGTTACTTTGGGAGGTAACCAAGCTCTTAAAAAATAGTAATAACAGCCATGTTCAGAATTGTATAATGGTTGTATTTAACTAATTGTGTTGATTTATTTTACGTAATAATATTCCTCACAGTAAAAATGTCAAAAAGTCCATCCAATTAAAAAAATGGGCAATTAGAGCAATCATTAAAAAAAAAAAAAAAAACTACAGCAAAACAAAAAGCCTATTCTATCTGACCTTCCAAGAGATTAACATCCACCATGGAATTCCAAAAACCTTCCTAACACCCTTTATTTGTCTTTCAGTCCTGTTAGCTATTTGCTATTTAAAAGACTACGAGGCCAACGTAATGTCTGTTCATTTCTATTACATTTGAGTTCTTCTGTCTACAAAGTAGATCTCAGTAAAATGCTGTGATTGTTGTCATTTTCGCAGTTACTGAAATACTCAGACAAGTCTCCAACCAACAATCTATTGGGATCTTCCCATACAACCATCTTTAGGGTTTTGCAGAAAATATCCAATGAGCTGCAGGCTTATTCATTCTCTGGCATCAGCATGTTTGTTGCTCAAACAGCTTTGAGCTGCATACAAAGCAGAAGTAACTAAAATAGTAAATGGACTAGTGCTTTTATAGCTCTTTTCTACTCTGAGCTGTCAGAACGGTTTTTACTTTATTCACCCAATCATGCTGATGCGAGTAACTCATCAAAACTCCACAGTGGGTGAAACCCACTGATGAGTGAAACCCACTGATCAAAGTCCACTGATCAATTATGTGGCACTGAATGCACATGTGCTGTATCAAGCATGCACCGGGACGAAGGAAAGACGGGTGGACTTCCTGGTGGAGCTTGCAAGACTGGGGAGAAAACACTGACTGGTCTGATGATTCTTTATTTCTGTTGTGACATTTTAAAGTAGGGTCCTAACATGAAGCATGGTTTCATCTGGAGTGTTGTTGCCAATCACGTCAATTCCTTCTCATATGTGCATTTTCTATTGGCTGCTTGCAACCTCACTAAAAATAATTTTCTCTCAGATTGGCTTCTGGAACATGACAATGAGTTCATCATACACAAATTACCACCACAGTTACCAGGTCTTAATCCCAAACAGCCATTTTGAGATGTGGCGGAACCAAAGATTTGTGCCGGATCTGACAAACTGCAAACCCATCATGTCATATGGGTATAAATCTGCTTTGTAAGTCTATGCCATGAAGACTTAAGGCATTTAAGATGGCAAAAAGGGTTCTAGCAAGGTGTACCTAATAACAAAAAGAGCTCTGAGTATATTTTCATTACAACAATTTAACTTTGCAGGAGTTACGTTTGCATTGATCAGTTACAGTGTTTCCAGTTCTCTGCTGAGATTTCCAGATCTTCATTCTTGTTGCGAAGGCTGATGAGCAGGATGCAAGAAGATTCTGAAATTCTGATAGGATGCCCTTTGTCATCATTATTTCCACAGCTGTTTGTGTGGATCTGTCTGGAGGTAACTTTTAACTGTGTGTTATTGTGTCATTAATGGCACCGTGGAGTAATTACTCCCCATGGTGTCTTAAGGGAGACCGCTGTGTTCGCTTGGCGACATGAAATCAATTCTTTTTAAGAGAGATGAGCCCAGTGACAGTAATGCCCACCGGGGGCATCGATATCGACTGCTGTGACACATACACATCATTGTCATGGGCTCGCCATTTTTCCCTCTCCCTCCCCTCTTTTCTTTCCACACCGCACCTCACCCTTCCTCTCCCCTCTCTCTTCTCGGTCTCTTTCATCCTCTTCTCTCCTACATGTCTTTTGTGGTGGTGGTGGTGGTGGTGGTGGTGGTGGTGGTGGTGGTGTGTGTGTGTGTGGTGGTGTGTGTGTGTGTGTGTGTGTGTGTGTGTGTGTGTGTGTGTGTGTGTGTGTGTGTGTGTGTGTGTGTGTGCCACTGTTTTTGCCTGTGGTTTCCATAGAGACGAGTTGCTCCCATCTATTTCCAGCTACCTCCTCTGGTCTAGTGCTCGTCTAGACTTTCCCTTCATCGCTGCTCATTAGATTTAAGTGCTCAACTAGGTAAATGAAAAACTCTTCTCCTCATACCTTAGATCCCACTATCTGATCAGATGCTGAAAACAGTACGATCTCAATAAAACGGCACGCGCTCTGGCAGTGCCTTTCCTCCCTTTCTTTTTTATTTGGCTGCTATTTCAAATCAAGGTCGCGGGTTGTCTTTGCATAGATTAATTCATTCTGGGGAAATTGGCGCTACATGATGCCATAGCAACTGGGTGATTCCTGAACCACACGGTGTCTCGCATCTACAAACGGAAAACAAAGTGCCGCCGCAAAGAAGTGAGAAAGCTCCAGTGCATATGCCTGTAGAAAGCAAATATGCCACTGACACATCAATGCGAGTGCAAAATAATCTCGGCGGTGTGATCACAGCAGCAAGAAAGAACAGATTTTCTGGTTTTGTTCATGAGGTTTCAAACACATGACAGCTGGTATAAAACTGTCATACATGTCTGGTTGGTACTGGCTGTTGCCACAATATGTTAACAAATGCCACACACTGACCTTTGTTTTGTGTCCAGGGGTAAGCCAGGTGGAACAGACCACAGCTTGGTGTGTCTATAAATAGTACAGAGAAGTACCAGTGGAGGATCAGTGGCCGGGTCACAGGACTGCATGAGTTTTCACTGTGACTGAGACTATAGAGCTTTCTCTCTTTGAACTGAAAAACTAAAAGATACTGAATTTTATTTGTTTTCTGGAAATAAACCTCAGCATTGTATTTATGAATCTTTCTTGATCAAAAGTTGTAAATGAAAGATGGATGTAGCCTCTCCTATTGGAATGCACACTTTGTCAGCGTTATGATTGCAGCCATGTGGTTTTTGTTGTTATTGGTTCTTGTTTCTTTGCTTACATTTAGTGCAACTGCATGATAGAATGGAGTGCAAATTTATCAGGTAATGCTAGGTTGGTTAGTGAGCTGAATTCATATAGTGTGCAATGCACTGCAAAAACTCAAAATCTTACCAAGTATATTTGTCTTATTTCTAGTCATAAATATCTCATTGCACTTAAAATGCGCAAAGAACCACTTCAATGGCGATAATTGAGGCAGTAGAAGAAATTACTGATACACTGGATAAAAATAAATATGCAGTTGGTATTTTTGTTGATCTCAAAAAGGCCTTCGACACAATCAATCACTCAATATTATTGGATAAATTGGAAAGATATGGTATTCGAGGGAAAGCTGGTAACTGGTTAAAAAGTTACCTAACGGGTCGGGAACAATATGTTAGCATAGGGCATTACCACTCAGAGAAACTTGGTATTACATGTGGTGTTCCCCAAGGGTCAGTGTTGGGACCAAAACTTTTCAATGTATACATAAATGATATTTTTGATGTTTCTCAAGTACTTAAACTCATACTGTTCGCAGATGACACCAACATATTTTTCAGTAGCGATGATTATACTGATCTTGTAATGACCGTAAACAGGGAGCTAAAATTTATAAAAAAAAATGGATGGACATAAATAAATTATCATTAAATATAAATAAAACTAAAGCAATGTTTTTTGGTAATTTAAAATATAATGTAGAATTACCAATTATCATTGAAGGTGTACCAATTGATAATGTGAGTGAAAACAAATTTTTGGGAGTCGTAATTGATAACAAAATTTCATGGAAACCCCACGTCAGACACATAAAAACCAAAATTTCCAGAAGCCTCGCAGTTTTGAACAAAGTGAAACCATACCTTGATAAAGATGCACTTCGTACTCTGTACTGTACTCTGGTTCTTCCATATCTTACATATTGTGTGGAAGTGTGGGGAAACACATAAAAATACAACTAATCCATTAGTCACAGTACAGAAACGAGCACTGCGTATTATTCACAAGGCTGGTTATCTAGATCATACTCACAAATTCTTTCTTCAGGCAAAGTTACTTAAATTCCAGGATCTGGTTAATTACAATACATCCATAATTTTGTATAAAGCTTTTACTAAACTTTTACCGGCAAATTTACAAACTAGATTTGAAATTCGAGAAAAGGTTTATAATGTGAGAGGCTTTGGAGAATTCAAATTACCCAGAACTCGAACAACCCGTAAAGGCTTTTGTGTGTCTGTATGTGGTGTGAAAATCTGGAACAGTCTGAGTTTACAATTGAAACAATGCAAATTAAATTTTTCTACAAACAGTTGGTCTGGTCACAGTATACTCAATGATGCTTTTAGTGTGCTCTGTAATGTCTGTTCTCTTACCATTGCTGGTATGGATTCCAAAAAAAAAAAAAAAAAAAAAAAAAGTGTGCGTATGTATGTACATATATGTACATGTGTGTGTAGATATATATGTATGTATATGTATGTGTGTTTGTTACTTGTAGTTATTACTGCCTGTTACCTGTGGTAATGCAATTTATAATTTATATATTCTGTATTCAGTTATGAAGGCTCTAATTGTTGTTTGCGAGCTGCCGTTTAGATGCTTGTATGTGCCCGGGGCTGTTGATGGGTCTGTATGCAATGATGGGCGTAGCTGCGGGAAGTTTGTTTTTTTTTGTTGATGAGTGAGTATAGGGGTGGGATTTAATAAGTTTTCTTCGTCCCACTCCTTTTTCAGGCAATTTTTGTTTTTTGTTTTGTGCATTTTATGTTCAATATAGGTATTTGTTGTGCCTGAAAATGAACAAATAAATGAAATGAAAATAAGACACAATCAGCTAAAGAGTAATATTTCATTAAGATATATGAACTTGTTTTAAGACAGTGAATCTTGAAAGTAGAAAGTTTTCACTTGTTCCATTGTCAGATTTTTCACTTATTTCAAGCAAAAATATCTTGTATTTAGAGAAAAAATCTGCCAACGGAACAAGTGAAAATTTTCTAGGTTCAAGATTAAAAGATTGATAAAAGATTTTGAGTTTTTGCAGTGTGCTAGTGTTAAATAAATGACTTGCACTGACCAAACTGAACCTATGCATACAGGTCCAGTTCAAAGACTCAAATTAACCAACGTGATGGCTAGCAGCCAGCTATGGGCTACAGCTGCCTGTCTTATCACACCTAATCTTAAGGCTAAACAAACTCCAAATGGATCAGTTGCAAAAATGTATATATGCTGAGGCTGTAAGCTTGATATTTATCTGACTGAAGCACTTAAGGCCCCCGATCAGCCTCTATGCCTCTGTGACTGAGACCTAAGCTTGTGAATTTATTGATCGAATCACTTTTGGAGCCAGCCTCAATTGTCCATCAGGGCTACTGCAGAGTCTCGACAGTTCTACCTTGGCTCAGTCTTTCAGCCCTTGAGGCTGTAGCTTGTATAACAGGCAATTTTGTTTTCCAGGATGATGCCATGGTGTTGTTGTTACTGAAGTCTTGAACTTGGCTTTTTCGTGATTGCCATCTCGTTGCTCTTCAACTGATAATCAAATTTGTGAAACAAATGATAACTCTTTCTGATATTTTTGCCTCAAAACCAGATTTGCATCCCATCATAAAGGCTGTTTGTATTCTATCGGTATATTTTCTTTTAAATAGCCAGAAATGCTACAAAAAGATTAGAGATCAAAGCCACCCCCCAAAAAACATATATGTGTTCTGACAAGTGAAATTGAAATTATGCAGTTGAAATAGTTGAAACGGATTAAAAGTTGGTATTGTTTACAAAATTCAGGGTGTTCATGATTTGAGCTATGCAGCACTCTGGCAGGCTTTCCACCGCATCAACACAAAGTACAATACAGTATATATAAGAGCTGACAGTCTGCTCGGTGAGAGCCTTGTTTGTTTATGGTAATTATGCTGATGTGTTCAAATTAATGTGCTGGTGATTGAGGTTAAAATGCTACACGCAGCAACTTCAATCTAATGTGATTAAAGGTGTTTCCCGCAGACTGAAGAGGCCTGACTTAAAGCCCCGACCCAGACGTGTAATCAGTCAAATGGCCCTACATGCCCTCTGACCAAGGAGACACTTGGGAGTAAATAGCCTGATGGGAGTCTACTCTCTACAATATATTTACTCAGCTGCGTATCTTCTGATGGTCAGATGACATTTAAGCAACTTTGGACACAAATAACTTCTTTAAATTTGTGTTACAATTACAATATAAGAATTAGCACAATCGTTATCTTATGGCTAACATTTTTGGCACTGTTGAAAAGGGAGCGTTTAAGAGTGCTTTTCAAAATTGAATATTGGAGATAAAGTAACTCAGAGTTTTAGAATATTTCCATTTGGATTTGAGTAAATTACTATTTGAACATTATACATCATGTGTACTAACCAAACACTTTGTTGTTTGGGTTTGAAGAGCATTTCTTGGGAAGAAAATGACAAGTGTCCAGAGTGGAGCTGTGGGTGCTAGAGACTGTCAAACTGAGAAAAACAATCAGTATCAGCTGGTTTAGCAAATGCCCCCAAATGACAAATGCTCCTCTTCAAGTGATAAGTTCTCTAGTGGCGTTATAAATTAAAAATCTTTTCTTTTGGAAGCAAAGGAGAAGTGACAGTCCTCAGATGGAGGAGATTGAGGTGGATGGATGATCCAACAAAACATTGGCAACACAAGAAATGTGCAATTCCAGTTTTCGATTCACAGACAGCACTTGAAAAATTTGGTAGTTTTTGTGTTTAAATGGGCCCTACCATAGTCACTGGGTCATCAGATCAGAAAACAGATTTACTTCAGTTACTGGATGACGAGCCTGTATTATATGCTCTACAGGGAGTGCTTAGCTGTACCCTTGTGGTTTGTGCCTTAAAGTGATCAGTACTGAACTTCTGTTACCGGAATGGACTTTAATGGACTGATTAGGATCTGGGGGAGTTAAAAATGACACGTTCTAGCTTTAAATTCAGAGGACTTATTGGGATAATGGTCACAACAGCCTTTATAAAAGCCACAGTTGAATTCCTAGAGAGTCTAACCCCCTCTGACAAAAGGGAAGCAATCACAATATTGCTTTTCTTTCTCATTAAAAAGCTACGAAAGTCTTGAATCAATGAATAAATGCCACTGTACCACCAGCTAGTGGTTGCATCTTCATCAATTTCCCAGCACCATCTAGTTTTTCTTCCATTTGAAGAGTCTTATTCAGACCACACTTGAACAATTCAATACAAAGTCTCTCATTGGCGTTTAGGCATGAACATGTGGGGATTGCAAAATGGTCCAAAAACCCTTGCAAGTAATGTGAGGCTTCATGGCTTTATTTACACTGAACAAAAATATAAACGCAACACTTTTGTTTTTGCTCCCATTCCCCATGGGATGGACGTAGAGACCTAAAATTCATTCCAGATACACAATATAACCATCCCTCCCAAACAGTGGTCACAAATCAGTCCAAATGTGTGGTAGTGGGCACATCTGCTATATTGAAATAATCCATCCCACCTCACAGGTGTGCCACATCAGGATGCTGATCTGACATCATGAGTAGTGCACAGGTGTACCTCAGACTGCCCACAACAAAAGGCCACCCTGGAATGTGCAGTTTTGTCTCACAGCAAAATGCCACAGATGCCACAAGCAATGAGGGAGCGTGCAACTGGCATGCTGACAGCAGGAATGTCAACCAGATCTGTCGCCCGTGCATTGAATGTTCATTTCTCAACCATAAGCCGTCTCCACAGGCGTTTCAGAGAATATGGCAGCACATCCAACCGGCCTCACAACCGCAGACCTCGTGTAACCACACCAGCCCAGGACCTCCACATCCAGCAGGTTCACCTCCAAGATCGTCTGAGACCAGCCACCCAGACAGCTGCTGGAACAATTGGTTTGCACAATGTGATATTATTCTGTTATTATATGTTACCTTATATATGTAATCAAAGTAGTTGAATTAGAATACTGCTGTAGATCATATTATACCCTTTAAAATAGAGTGTGTGAGCTGTATGTAGTTTAGTTCTCATTATACTTTTGAGTTAACAGAACATATTCACATATTAGTTCATTAGATAAATGTGCATCACTCTGTATCCTTGATCTGCTGGGAATGTGTGACACTGTTTTCTTGACATGCTTAAGTGTTGAATCATGAAGAGAAGGTTGTAAGCAGGAGACTCTGTGTCTAAAGACAGGGGAGATAGTTAGGCCACATTCCACACCCCCACCTTACAGAAAGCAGAGAAACAACTGCCGAGGTCATAACTTAGGCGCTGTAACAGAGAAAAAATGTGATGTTTTGGCTTTTACGACTAGCTGGGGGCCACTAGAGACTATAAAAAGCTGAGCAACCCGTCACCATTTTGAGACATGTGCCTGACCCTCTGGTAGCATCTCTCCCGTCCGGACGTTCTAATGCTCTTATTGTTGAATTGTATGGAAATAAATGATTGTTGATTGAGCATTGATACACCGAGTATTGTCCCTCCTTCAGCCCAAAGATTCAAAGAACTGCGTGTTTTCAACAACTTGGTGCCGTGTGACCCGGATCTTTGGTGTGCTGAGGAGGTGTAGATTTGACCTTTGGTGAGATCGTGAGGCGAGGTGAACAGAGGACCGGTCCAAAAATAAAAAGGTAAGCACAGCCTGTTGTATTATAAATACCAAATGTGCATATTGGGCTTTCCAAATTAATCTGTTCGCTGAGTCACATGTATTTTCACAGTAAATTTGTCGGTGTCTGGTTTTTGGCGCAAGATACTAACAACATAAGTTGAGGCTGAATTCCAGGGTGTTAAATAAACTGCTTCTACCGAGATACTAATAACATACTACGTTGGTCTAGATTGCAGTAATCTGCCTCTACCGAGATACTAATAACATACTACGTTGGTCTAGATTGCAGTAATCTGCTTCTACCGAGATACTAATAACACACTACGTTGGTCTAGATTGCAGTAATCTGCCTCTACCGAGATACTAATAACATACTACGTTGGACTAGAGTGCAGCCACTTTACCTTCCACATTTAATTTTGTCTAATACTGGCTTCTGTAGCAATAATACGTTAGAATTTCTTCTGAAGACCCGGCCATTAGTTCAGTACATTGAAGTTGAGGTTTGTTTATTTTGTTTATGGTGTCAGTGACGTCCTGGCTTTTGCCGGCTATGAAATAGAAGTTGATTTAAGGACAAGCAGATACTGGCTTCACGGTGCAGTTGGACGCTGGCAACGCGAGAGCGAAAACACGTCCGTAGGTTTGGTTTATGATACGGCGTGTTCCGGTGGTGCGGCCGTGAAGTGCAGTAGTGGTTGGTGCTAATTTTAGTACATTTGATAGAGGTTTTGACGGTGGTTTGTGGCGTCAGTCGAGTATAAAGGGCTGCGGCCATAATACAAAGTAAAAATTTAAGTAAATAGCAACACCTGGTTTATGATGTCAGGTATAACTTCGGGGATGCAAGCATCACTTTTATGATGCGACTTTGCTCCGTTGTGGCGGTCATAAGCGCAGAGAAAAGGGTATTTTGGTCTATGGTGCAGTGTGCTTTAAGAAGATCTAATAGTTGAGCTCAGAGGTTTCTGTGTAAAATTCCCGCTGAGGAAAAGTGTTGTGTGTGAGTGTCAAAGCGCGCTCTGGGTGAGAGAGTGTGTGAAGCTGCGAGGCGCGCTCTGGGTGCTGTCTTGTGGGTAAAGCGCGCACTGAGTGAGAGTGTGAGTGAGGCGCGCTCTGAGTGTGTTTTTGTGTGGAGTGTGAAGCGTGAACACAGTGACAGTGACGGTTAATGTGTTTGATTAGGAGGACATTAGAGCAAATACACATTTTAGGATCAAAGGTTGATGCCTAGTGTACCTGTGGAACTTTGCCCTAGGAGTGGCGACCCTCCTGTCCGTGGACGCGTGGCCAGGACCGGCGTTGTCCGGGTGCCGAGGTGGTGACTTGGGGAGGTGAGGGCCCCCGCATAGCCACGGAAATAACACTGGAACGGCCGTGTAATCACGGGTTCACATTTATTTCCGGACTAGAACAAGACACATTTTGCGAACAAACGTTGAGTCTAGATTAGTTAAGAAATATAAAAAGGTTGAATTCCTCGTTTCAGTGGTTGAAATTGTTGTGTGCCTGTCCCCTGACGAGTGTGAAATTAAAATAAAGAGGGAATTTGGAGCCACATAGAGATAGACGGGCATAATTGGGTGTATTACTCTGTGGTGTAATAAAAATAAAAAGGAGAGATAGTAAGAGGTGTGCAGTGGAGAATTATGGAGGAGTACAGAGAGGAATGTGTTGGGAGACTGGCGTACAGTTTACGCTGTCAAGGTAGGCGGGTTGCCTGCTTATCTGTTTAACAGTGATGAAAATGAAATTAAATAAATCTCTTAGTGTGTTAATACAGGAAGCTGCGGACCTGGACCAACTGCCCCCACAAGCACAGCGGCCGAAGCAAAATTATAGGTAATGGGAACCACACCCAGCACGAATCAGCAGCTGTGAAAAAGACAGCAGCGAGGAGAGAATTAGAGGAGAAATTAAGAGAAGTTTTAACACATAAAATTGGGGCCAACGGACTTGTGGAGGTTGGGAAGGCGTCCGGAGCATCACAACAAAAAGGTGAAACAAAAACACACACAAGCAGAGAAATCTGAGAGAAAGGGTCCTTTTAAGGTAACGCCTAGTTTGAGAAAAGATAAAATTAACCTGCTTTTATACAAATGCACATACACGCAATGAAGAAACAGCTTACACTCATGAACACGTGAAGATTTTCCAGCAAGGTTAAAGAAAAATTAACATACTTAAATGATGAAGTCTATACATTACTGACAAAGAAACCCTCTGGGTTGCAGGACAACAATTTAACTAAAAAAGAAAAAAAAAAAGGAACACTGGTCTAACCAACCAGGCAAGACACAACAAATTTAGTGGTTAAAAGATTCAAATTGTGACATGTTTTCTGTTGATTGATTAATAAAAGTGATTCCTGAATGAAAGAAAGTTCCTTTTTTGGGCTTTTAAACATGATCTTAAGAATTTTAACATATACCGGTGTTGTCCTGTCAACTTGGTGGGTTAGGAGTTGATTATATCGGGAGACAAAAAACAAAAAAAAGGGGGAGAGAAGGCTGACACAGGGCCTGGCCCCATTGCCTCCCCTCTGAATAACACAGCCAACACAACAACATTTTCCTGTTCGTTTGTTTTTGTTTTTTGTTTGTTTTTGTTTTGTTTTTGTTTTTGTTTTTTCTATACATATTTAATTACAGGCTGCTTTGCCGGCCCTGAAAGCCGAGGCTGACTGGACTCCTGCTCTCCCCCATACGTGACACTAACCAAATGCTGCAACAGCTGGACCCACAACAACGACCTGAGAATGTCAACAGACCTGCAGGAATGTGATCTCATGCAGCCGAGACGGAGAGCACTAAACCTAAGGCCCGTTTCACTACACGGGGGAAAATTCCCAGACTGCGTCAGCTGACAGAGCTGTGACGAGACGCCCGCCAAGCCCGAATGACAAGTAAGGCCGAGCGAAAGAATGCTGACCTTGATAACTTTGCATTCACACTGTGCAGGACAGTGATGGACCAACACGGATGATCGGGTGGCGAAAAAGGGCGTGACCGAGACAAGAGGAGTAACTGAGGACAGAAGGCACCTCAGAATGGACAAAAACACAGAAGAAGATGCAGGTTTTACCTGCGGTGAACATCGACACTGGAGAAAGGACCGCCCCAATTGGGGTCAGAACCAGGACGGACTGAATTTTGAGCAGCAGCAGCAGCAGCAATGGTCGCAAACAAACTGAAAAAGGAGGGGGGCAGGACCCCAGGGCACGCTTCAGGCCGTGGTTTACCCAGAACACCAGAACAGGAAAGTGATGAACACAAACACCCACACAAACACACACACACACAAACACACACACACACACACACACACACACACACACACACACACACACACACACGGGAATGTTGATTCACTGAGAAGTGATGCACACACATACACATGCACACGCTTGTGCAATGAAGAGTGATCCACACGCACACACACACACACGCTGATGCAATGAAGAATGCTTTGCTTATGCTGATATGCAAAATGCTGCACACAAACATCCCAATGCATAATTTTTATGAGGAGCCATTGATTACCATTAAATACTTAGAATGTGTTATATGTCACCTAGAAGGCATTTATGTAGATTTTAGGAATAAGCTCTAAAACGGTTTGGTTATGAAAACAATGTCTGTGCGTGATGTCTGTTTATGGCTCAAGGCCGTGACTGAATTCTTTGCTGTGCTTCACACAGCCCTGATGAGGAACAGTGGCACAGAGTGAAAATGATGAATTAATAGTGTAAGTTTTAGGTCGGAGTACGGCATTTTCTGTGATTGAGTTTTAATTCAAGGAGGAACAAAAGGTGTTACGGCACCTGAGGTTCTCATTCCCACACAATATTGTCCCGGCAGGAAGCAAAATGTTCCTGTGAATTTCTGGTTGATTGTTTGGTTTTGTTTAGCGCTAGCTTGATTTTATCAGTGAGCTTTGGCTTGTGTTCTTTCTCGTAAGCGAGAGAGGGATAGTTTTATGCTTGGACATGTCTGCAACGGGCCCTAGTTTGTGTTATTTTAGTAGTATTTTGTTGGTTATGTCTGTTTTCGTTTTTGTTACAGTGCACTGGAGAAAAAACATCTGAGAGGTGTGATCCACCGGTGGTGATATGTTGATATTTTGTGAGTTTATGATTTAATAATCAGCTCTTTAAACCAGGCCTGAAAGATTGAAATTTAAAGCGCTATAAAATATTATTACTGTAAACAGTTGCAAAGTGTGCTTCTCCATGATTGTAATTGGCTTGGGAGAAATTCACTTATAGGGAACACTGATCTAAAAGGATTGCACCGAGTCAATCCGGCCCAAAAAACAACAAGGAATTGTTTTCCTTTAAAATGATGACGTCATCTTGCTGGTGATGGAGGCTCGAATAGGTTGCGCGGGAGACTCCATTATCAGCAACATCTGGTATGAATGTGTATGGAGGTATGCATGCGAATGGACTGTGATGGACTGACGACTAAAAGTTTTGACTGACTTGATACTGAGACAATGACTGCACCCACTTTAGGATTAGTAAATGCCAATAAACAATTCATAAACAATTCACCCAGCCGACAAGAGAAGGGTGGATGCTTCGCTTTGTTTTGTTTTGTTTTTTTCAGGAGCAGGAGGATAAGAGAGACTGGAGGAGGAGACTCTAGCTTCACATAAGTATGAACTGCAGACTTAACACTGTGGTTGCTGATTTTGAGTTACTGATGTTTGCATTAAGAAAACTGTGCTATATTAGCTGTGTTTTGATTAAGGTATCATGTTATATTATTGGGAATGCCAAATGCTACAGTGGAGATAACTATTGATATCACAATAGTTTGGATAAATTCAAATTAAAATGTACCATTACAAAAAGAATTGGTTAAAACTAATTAAAACTGATATAAAATTGAAAATCTGAAGTCGAAGCTAAATAAAAATAAAAACTTATGAAAATTGCAAAACTATTACGACCCTGGTGCAGAGATTGGCAAATCTGACCAGGAAACGTTATAAAATGGATTGTCAGGATAGTCAGCGTTAAAGCCACTTTTGACAGTCCATACTAGGATGGCATTGGACATCTTCGGGGCAGAAACGGGTTGGTGTGACCAAGGTGTGGTTTGGCTTGTTGTATGTACATTTCAAAATGTTACAGCTCTGGATGGACCAGTTACCAGGGCATGGAAGGATGACAGACTTTATTAAATATGGAGAAGGGAAATGTCCGGGATTGACGATCCTCAGTGATGACAAGGCTGGAGCAACGGTACTCGAGAGAAGAATTTCTGATACTTTCTGAGATATGATGTCACCAACCTTCTCTTTTAATTGTCTAGCTCCAATGAATTGACACATGGGAGTGTGTCAAAAAGGGGGAGTTGACTCCGAACATCAAACAATGGTTTTATGAACATCTTATGACGTTATTTCTGTGTTTAATAATTTAGCTATGGTAAAACTTAAGCGTATAATGTGTTAGACTTAGAAAGGGTTCACTAATTTTGATTTCTTTTACACACACATAGATTATGATTAGAATAAGTCCTGAACATAATATTTTAAACCAAATTTGAATCATTAGAAGAACAATGGATAACAATATTAGATTATCAAGGCTAGGGAGAGAGGTGTTTTGGTTTTCTGTCTCTTGCAGAGAAAGGAACAGACACCAGACGGGGACCCGGAGATGTGAGGACCCTTCACAGCAGGGACAGATGTAGGGACTGCCGAGACAGCAACTGGGGTCAAGTGTCATGACGTTTGGGCTCCTGGAGAAGATGGATCCCACAAACACAGCAATAACCATGAAGGGGTTGGCGAAAACCAGGAACACCAGACCAACGAGGTTCGAGAGGCTCTTGGCAAAAAGGGGGACACGCCGGTGAACCCAAAATACACAGATCTTTGTTTGAAATCAGGGCAGAATAATCCCCAGAACTGTGCAATGACTAAAGGGTGGTCTAACCCCGGAGGTCGAAGAAAGAAGCTGAGAATCACCCAACTGGAAGACACTGGTAGCTGCAGCAATAAAAATAAAGGTTAAAAGCTCCTTAGACAGAGGTTCTAGTCTAAGTACATTTGAAAGGTATAAGGGGGCATTAAAATGGGAGTGGAAAACTGGAGCACCAAAATAAAGCTGTGGGAAAATGGGGAGTGATGGGAGTGTCATCTGTAACTGCTGTTATGGTTGTAAATCTAACTTTGCTTGCATCTGAACTGCGTGAACACAGAGGTCATCCCCCATATGGTCCACCCGTTAAAGGGGGACAGAGGGCCTCAGGATCAAGAAAACCTGGACCTTGCAACGCTGAAGTGCTTGTTATTAGTGATCTCTTTAATGAGAGATCAAAAGAGGGTATTGTGATATTATTCTGTTATTATATGTTACCTTATATATGTAATCAAAGTAGTTGAATTAGAATACTGCTGTAGATCATATTATACCCTTTAAAATAGAGTGTGTGAGCTGTATGTAGTTTAGTTCTCATTATACTTTTGAGTTAACAGAACATATTCACATATTAGTTCATTAGATAAATGTGCATCACTCTGTATCCTTGATCTGCTGGGAATGTGTGACACTGTTTTCTTGACATGCTTAAGTGTTGAATCATGAAGAGAAGGTTGTAAGCAGGAGACTCTGTGTCTAAAGACAGGGGAGATAGTTAGGCCACATTCCACACCCCCACCTTACAGAAAGCAGAGAAACAACTGCCGAGGTCATAACTTAGGCGCTGTAACAGAGAAAAAATGTGATGTTTTGGCTTTTACGACTAGCTGGGGGCCACTAGAGACTATAAAAAGCTGAGCAACCCGTCACCATTTTGAGACATGTGCCTGACCCTCTGGTAGCATCTCTCCCGTCCGGACGTTCTAATGCTCTTATTGTTGAATTGTATGGAAATAAATGATTGTTGATTGAGCATTGATACACCGAGTATTGTCCCTCCTTCAGCCCAAAGATTCAAAGAACTGCGTGTTTTCAACAACAACCAAACAATTTCTGCACAAACTGTCAGAAACCGTCTCAGGGACGCTCAACTGCATGCCCGTCGTCCTCATCGGGGTCTTGACCTGACTCCAGCTCGTCGCCATAACAGACTTGTGTGGGCAAATGCTCACATTCGATGGCGTCTGGCACGTTGGAGAGGTGTGCGCTTCACGGATGAATCATGGTTCACATTGTTCAGGGCAGATGGCAGCTGAGAATGTCCCAGTTCTTGCATGGCCAGCATACTCACCGGACATGTCACCCATTGAGCATGTTCGGGATGTGCTTGACCGGCGTATACGACAGCGTGTACCAGTTCCCACGAATATCCAACAACCTCGCACAGCCATTGAAGTGGAGTGGACCAACATTCCACAGGCCACAATTGACAATCTGATAGACTCCATGCGACGATGTGTTGCACTGCATGAGGCAAATGGTGGTCACACCAGATACTGACCGGTTCTGGGTCCCCAGACCCCCAATAGCGCAAAAAACTGCACATTCCAGGGTGGCCTTTTGTTGTGGGCAGTCTGAGGTACACCTGTGCACTACTCATGATGTCAGATCAGCATCCTGATGTGGCACACCTGTGAGGTGGGATGGATTATCTCAATATAGCAGACGTGCCCACTACCACACATTTGGACTGATTTGTGACCACTGTTTGGGAGGGATGGTTATATTGTGTATCTGGAATGAATTTTAGGTCTCTACGTCCATCCCATGGGGAATGGGAGCAAAAACAAAAGTGTTGCGTTTATATTTTTGTTCAGTGTAAAAAGCAGTAAAGCAATTTATAGCATGGCATTCATCCAAAACCATCATACTGTTAGCTTAAAAAATGAGTAAAATGCATTCAGGAGAAACAAAGAAACATAGTTTCTTCACCAAGTTAAAGTGTTCTTGCTAACAGGTCAGAGATTCAGCTCTGTTATGCTTGTAGTAGCTAATATAGCCTCGAGCAGAGATGAGGAGGCTACAGGAGGGCTGGTAGCTCTCTTCTTTCTTATTCCCTCCAGACTGTTTTCATTCTCAGTTTTGTTGTCTCCAGTCACAACTGATGCTTAAGGCAATTTATTAGGTTTTGCACAGTTTCCTCTGGAGACACGGGTCTTGTGTGTTCTACAAAAATGTTGCAAATCTTTTCTGAGACTTGGTGGTGAAGCGTCTCTTCAAAAGTACCTTACAATTCGGGCTATTATTTCTTTTGCTTTTAAATACTTCTTTTCACTGAGCTGCCCCCTATAAGATGGGTTAATGGCAGAAATCTTAAAACCTACGTACATACAATTAAAAGCAAAAATGGTAGAGTTTGGGGAAGACTCTGTTCTCTGTGGATCTCCTTGAAGTAAACTGGTGACACTAAGTGATACTCTGTATTTCTCTGGATAATGCTATGAAGCATGATGATGGATGTTACCAGTAGATTCAATTAATTCCAGCACCATGGTTCTTCTTCACACCCCCAAAGCTCTACAGTCTCAGCTTCTGCCTTGGGGTGGTTTTATTTCCCATCACCAACCCCCTGTATCTATGTCAAGATCCATTTGCGCTACAAAGATTGAGGTCTAATGGGAATCAGCCTGAGCTCAGCTCACTTACTTTTAGCTCGCTGGTGTCCACATATCCAGCTGAAGCAGTAATGTATGACTGAGAGCTCTTTGGAAAATCCACCTGGAACATGTTAACGGTTTGTCGAGGCACTTTCCCTTTAGCGGTTGGGTGGAGGGTCAGCAGGGGCAGTGGCATCCTCTGTATTTTTCTTGGACTCGAGTTTCTCTTCAATCCGACTTGATCCCACTCCGTCCAGCTGACATTTCTCCCTGCCTTTAAGTACCAAAGGCCATCACTTTGCTTTACACTTTTTTTCTGTTCCTCCCTTGTGTCCAGCTTTTCCTGCGCTTATCTCTCCTCTCCCCTTTCAGCTTTGGGATCAGGTCTCAGGCTGACTCTAAAACGGGGGCGTTGTACTAGAGGAGGAAGGCTAAATGACTTTCTGTTGTTGACCCGAAACTGGATGTTTATCAGGACTGGGGCTGCCTGCTTTTTCGCGCTACCTGTTGTGAGAGGGAGATCACAAGTCTGTCACTGCCTTTGGTCATGTAATACACTGCCACCCACACACTGTAAGCATTAAGTGACTTAGTTATGTCCTATGCAGGCTTAAAAAGGCAGGCTGACACAGGAGTGGAGAGTCAGACTGGCACACATACACTGTGAGGTGTGTGATTCACATTACAAAGCAGCTGTCATTGCAAAGTAGAAAAACCATAGTAGCTTTAGTCTTTATATGCTGGTTAAAAAAGGGGGAGGAATTAGTATAGAATAAAACCTGTCCAATATATCTCAGTTTAATAGATCTGAGGCTTATGGAAGATAAGAGAATTTGCTTTTGGAAGGAGCAACTCCTTTAGTGCTATAAACAAACTCAAAATAAACCTTCGAGTTGTTGTGTCTCTCTTGATCTCTTCACACTGTTTTGATGTTAAACTGTCATCGTGTCAACTTGCATCAGCCTACGAGCAAGAAGCAAGCTGGGCCGAACACATACTCTTGTCATCATCTGCTTTCATTAACAGCACAAGAAAAGAGCTTTCATTTGGCCCAGTGAAGCCAAAGCAATGATATTATATTATTGGTGGCGGCCTCATTGTTCAGAGAATTGTTTTCTTTGAGCTTGATAATGAATAGGGCGGGACAAAACTCCAGTAAAACTTAGATATTAACGCAGAGACCATCCAGATGACCTTCTGTAATATTGGCAGGCTGATGAAGGGCAGGAGGGACTGAGAGGAATTAAAGAACTTCAGAGTGGCGTGGATTGTCTCAACCCAAGTGACAGCTGGGGTGAAGGTGGCTAGAGGTTGGAGAAATAATCTTAAGTGTAGTTCTTGGGTCAAGCGAGAACATTTGTGTGAAAGAGGTTAATTAGAGTCTAGCTACCATCAAGTGTCACCAAAGTGCCATAAAGCAAGGCATTTGAAGCCAGCTGCTGCAGTGGAGATAACAGTATGATTTAGATATTTGGGGGTCTTACCTGGGGAAATTTGGGATAATTTGAGTGACCAACCAAAGTAAATCACGTAACAAAAGGCTTTATTTTCAACAGATGTCAACTAGATTGGAAGTGAATTGTTCCCCATGAATACCAGGATGACTTTCATGTAACCTTATAATAATGACGTTTTTTTTTTCTTTTTTAAATAAAACTGAATCTCATGACATTTCCATTATCCCTTTTTGAAAGACTATATTATCATTGGCATCAAGATTTAAGGGCTAATGAGGAAAGTGCTAAGGACATGTTGCACTGAAGCTATGTGCTAAACAAATAAAGTAGCAGAAACTAGAAGATGTTACCTTTTATAATTCCATTTATGTATTGCTTATGCATTTGGATTTCTGTTAAAAGATTTCCTTTAAGGTCATAGGTAAAAATTCTATACAACAGGATAAATGTGACCCTAGCTCAGGGGTCGGCAACCCGCGGCTCTGGAGCCGCATGCGGCTCTTTAGTCTTTATTTTGCGGCTCCGGGTGGTTTGGGAAAATAAATTAGAAGTATTTAGCTGAAGTGCATTTTATTTGTGTTTAGTTCTTTTTTTTTTAACTTGCAGTTCTAAATTGGAAGATTATTGTGATTTTGAAATATAAAAATAAAATTATATCTTATTATTTTTTCATCGCTCAAAATAAGCATCACACTCGCGGAAGCCGGTGTACCCGCCGAAACGCCGTGTATTTATCGAGACTTTCAACCCCAGTTAGGCCAATTATGGATCTTCGGATCCACATTACTGTATGTCAGCAGCTGTTCTCCACCGTGAACTATGTTACAAACAAACACCGCTCACGCCTCACAGATGACAGTTTACAGTCTTGCATAAAGATGAAAGCCCCGATTTACAGACGCTGTGCGCAGAGGTTCGGGACCAGAAGTCTCATTGTAAACATATCACGGCAGACCCGACGATGTTTAGATGAAAATGCTTTTCAGCATCTCTTTATTGACCACTTTTCATAAACGGTTGCTGTACGCATACAGCCGGCTGTAGCTTTTCAGCTCACAGCCCGACACACACCAACACAACAGCAGAGAGAGCACAGACTTTAAGGCAGCGAGGCGTGATTGTGGGTGCCGCTCAGGTGCATCCGACTCCCATGCTGCGGCACTGCAGACCACGCCCCGCCACACACATTAACCAGGTAAAATACATATTTAGGCAGAATTTTGTAAATATCTATTTTTCCTTTTTCAGCAGAATAGTGCAATTTTTTTCCAATTACTTTTTAAAAGCCAGGCCAAGGCTCCAAAAGCCCAAAGGTGATATAAGGGTGGCGGCTCACAACAGTTTTTGTTTGCTACATGGTTCATTTTAGTTCAGCTGGGTGTCTTTCCTTTTGTTATACTTCTTTAAGAGTTCAAAATGTGTTAATTACATAAATAAAATGTAATTTTCTCTGTAGCACTTCATGGATTTCATAAGCAACACACCTTAGTTGCTCTGTGGATTCTTTTAAAAAGCAGTTAAAAACGTTTCTGTTCAAACAAGCCTTTTGTTGATCTACGTATTTTATATTCTTTACATTATTTACATTTGATCTTTTACATTGTGTATAATTCTATTGATTGTATGGTTTATTTTAATATTTGTGTACAGCGCTTTGTGACTGCCTGTCTGTGAAAAGCGCTTAATAAATAAACTTTACTTACTTACTTTAGTTGTTCACACAAAGCACAAAGGTAAAAAAAAACAATATATACAGCGTTATCTTCATTTTAGATGTCAAAAAGTATTTGCGGCTCCCAGTGTTTTTTTTTGCGTGGAAACTGTGTCCAAGTGGCTCTTTGGGTGTTAAAGGTTGCTGACCCCTGCCCTAGCTCCTCAACCCTATGCCTAAACCCCCGAGGACTAAATCACCATAGATAATAATTCCTAACCCTGATGCCATATTAAGGCAAAGTGTTTGATGTGTGTCAGTGGAATCATTATTTACTATATTCCATGCCAAAACCAATGCCAGAACTTGTGGGGAAACAAGTTAATTACAATTTTTACTAAGTGACATATTCTAACTTAGGGTTAGAGGGTCAACTGCAAAGATGAGTTGGACTTCAAAGTGTTAACCAGTTAATTTGGTACAGGGGGCACTGGCGCTTAATTGGATTTTCAGTGAGAAAATATAATACATGTAATGTATTTGTTTGTTGCTGGTGTCTGCTTTAACCAGTTATCTCTGTATGCTTATCTGTGTGCCATATATCATCTAGTATGCACCTAATATCAAATTGTTCCCTACTCTACATCAACATTTTAGGTGTTTATACTGTGATCAGCATTCAGACGCCACAATCATTATTTTTAAGCCAGTACGAGATGTCACGGACAGTTTAAATACATTTCTATGTCCCCAAAATTCAGCTTTTGCTATCTCTTTAAAAAGTCAGGACCTCAAAGAGAATTTAATCAAAGCTCAGTGAATATGAACATTGTTTGTCCGCGCAGCATGAGCTTGTAATGAGGCACCCACAGGGGGGAAATAGAAGTCCTAACTAAATAAAATTATGAAGCTATGAATGGATGGGGTGGTCATGAACTCATCAAACACTTACCTCGAGTTCCATCTTAAATTAGCAGCACCTTGCACAACATCATCATCCACAGGAAAGCAAATGAACTAATGATAGGCATGCAGCAGAGAGGAAAATAATTCAAAACAGTTGTCAAGTCATGCAAGGAGAAAGAATAACACTACAACAAAGTACAAAACGGAAACAAGCAAGCTGATGGGACATGAATTTTCATGATGGTTTAATGCACCTCTAAATTCCCACTGTCACGTACATATTCATTTGCAAATGACTAATATATTATGCCCATGCACACGTACTCAACAGTTTTGACTCCAAACGAATGCTAGGTGAATATATTCCGGTAATTTGAAAGATTTTACAGGTAACAACTGCAGTGACATAGATGAAGTGGCAATGGAGTTGGTATTTCATTCAAAAATAGATCCTTGGTATTGCTACCTAACTCAGATTGCAGAGAAATTGTGTAGCTTACCTAAAGCCGTCCTTGCAGGCGTGGCATCACTCTTGATCCAGAAGGAGACCCAGGAGAGAACCACAGTCAGGATGCAGGGGATGTAGGTCTGGATGGTGAAGTAGCCCATCCTCCTGCTGAGGTCGAAGTAAACGGTCATTAACACGTAGTCACCTGTTGAGGAAGGGAAAATGGAATGTGGAAACAACTGGCAAAAAAGTACAAATAATATAAGAAAGTCAGAAAAGATACTATCATGAAGTAATAATGCTGTCAAATCGAATAACACACAATAAATTTAAACTTTGCGTGTCAATACTTATGCAGAAAAATGATGTATATTGTGAGAAAATGTCAACAAATTCTTTTGGAAACCACAGAATAAAGATCCATCTACAACTTCAGAATGTGGCTGAAAACTTCTACATTTTAAACGTTACTGTGATGTCAAAGAAAATTTATATTATAACCAGAAACTTCTAAAAGCTTGCTCTTTCTGCTTATTACTGCTTCCCAAAGTGTAGAAATGCAAAAAAGACTAAACAAGCTGCACAATAACTAAATCCATGACATTCTTTTGGGGATTTAACTTACTGTTAAATGAACAACATTGTGGAAATTGTGGTTAAATTGATAATACCAGTCAATAGAGACCGACACACAATGTAAGTACTTGTGGAAACTATTGCAAAAATAATAAAAGGGAAGCTTTGGAAGCTAGCCTGCACTGTGTGGCATGATTGCTGTAGAGTATTTTCATTGCTCTCAAAAGAAAGAAACCTTTGCTCATTTTTGCAGTTCTAAAATCCTCTTCAAGTTTTATAATACTGTAAGGTGACCCTGCTATTTTTTAGTTACACTTATATCCACTCACAAACTACCAATCTTCATCCCTGAGGATCCCGAGCAGCACACTGGCTCATATGTAATTAAAAAAGTCTGATGTCTAGCTGGAGGCTACATCATGCTGAGCTCTTAACTTCATCTCTGTCATCAAAACAAAGGATGGAAAAAGAATCTGAACATTAGACGGTATACTTTTTTCTGAACTTCATCAGAGCAGCAGTGACACTCACTAGATATTAAACAAAAGCAGAATTGTGCATGATGTGACAGAATGTAGGTGAAGCACTAACAAAAACAGCTACGGGTCAGTGAATGAAAACACCTCCCCAAAAAAGAGGAAAAAGAGATCTAAAGCATCTAAGGCTGTAAAGACCTACCACATATCTACAGACATAGGGATTGGGGCTCAGGATACAGATATATCCAGCCTGTATGTTGAAGTGTCTTTGGACAACATATTAAACCCCAGGTTGTCCTTAATCTATTCATTGAAATATGAATGTATGGTAAAGCACTTTGGCACAGAATAATGTGTTTGACTGGGCAAATGAGACTTGTACTGAAAGTCCTATATAGGTACCGTTCCACTTATCATTGTCTCTGGGCCAAATCTGGTTGGTCAGTCGTAACCTTTTTAGCCTAAAACCCTATACCCTTAATGATGAGTTATGACACACAATCTAATATCTCCATGTTTTTGTTGTTTCTACATTGTCAAAATCATGTTGGTCAAGGATCAGCATGGCAACTAACCAATGATGTTGTCTGAGGATTCAGTTATCATTAACCATGAAGATCAGTTAATGCTACTAAAAACTGTTGCTAGCAACCCGATATGAGTAACCTATGTTTGACTAACAGCAAAGCTAACTTGACAATGCATTTATTATATGCTATAAATTAATAAAGAAGACACTTGAAATGCTTACCAGTAAAGAGTTTTATATATAAAAAGGGCATATTTAAATTTTTCCTGCCACATTGCAAAGCTATGACATTCGATGATTGGTCGGTTGCAATGTTAATCCTGGACCAACATTATGATGATGATACACGTACAACACCAACACGAGGATATCACATACACCCGTTTGGACACCTCAGTATGAATCTGTAAAGATGTAGTTTGATGTTTTTCCATGGTTCTAATGGTTTTTCCAAGGGTACAGGTAGGGATCGCCCTCACAGACCTTTAATGCACATCTGTTTTGTTTTGTCATTTTGTTCTGGAAGCATGCCAAAATATGTTAGACACTGCTCAGATCAGAAAAGACAAACAAAGGTTACCTGCAGGAGGGTAAAGAGTTAACACGTTTTTTGCTCGCTGGAAATATCTTCAGTATGTTTAATTAAGACCATTTTTGTGCATCAAAGTGAAGTAAAACTTCACTGAAATTCATCAAAATTGGAATTTTTGAAGACATCGTTTAGGACATAAAAAAAAATCCTTTTTAATTGGTTATAAAATTGCTCTCCACAAATTAATTCAGCACCTTTTTCCAGCTTTCTCCTGTCCTTGTCTTTTTTTTCCCACCCCGCTCTGTCTGTCCTTCATATTTAATCCAGCAAAGGACTCAAAGAGAGGAGCATAGAGAAGCTTAATGGAGCCCAGAAAATAGTAGGAAAAACTTCTCTCTCACGAACAAGTGTATAATGGCACTGTCATCGTGAAAAGAAGATAAATGAGAAGAGTGGCAGAATTTACTCCGCTACCTTTCTAATGGTCCCACTACTGTAGGATGCTTGTTTAGCAGCCAATAATTGACAGGAGTGGGGAGATATTGAGCTACAACTCTTGCTGAACAAAAGCCATTGTTCGGAAACTTTGACAAAGGTCTACATATCACCCGAGTATTATTTTGAATATTTCTGAAGACTGCCTTTTGATAATAGGAGCTATTCAGATGATGTCATTTTGAATAAAACATCTGAATAAGGCAACCTTTTGTCCTCTAACAGCTGAATTCATGCTTTAGATTCAACTGAAATGATCACTTTTACTGGGTGTTCAGTGAAGTAGGAGTGCGGTGATGCTGGTGGTACTGAGTAGGGGGGGATCGCTTACGTGATTACGAATGTGCTCAGGGGCAGAGAGATTGGCACAGCCCTGGCAAGGTTTTGCATTTTGTGATTTTTTTTTTTAAGGCATACCAAATATGACCCTGAGGACCCCTCAGACATTGGAATACACCATTTACTGTCCAAGTGATATTTGTTGAAGCTAGGAATCTAAAATGCCCTTGAAAAGTGTTCAGTACTGGCACCACATTACTTATGCTGCATTCATTTTCTGGGGTCAGAAATTTACAAGTGGAAACTCCAGAGCTTGAAAAATAAAAAAATCCAAAACTCAGCAGCAATATGTGTTTCCATAAGTCATGACCTTAAAAATTACATCGCACTGTCTGATGTAGATACGGTTGCCTCTTGCAGTTCATCTTATATTCAAGATAACACAGACATCCATACGACCTTTATTTCAGGTCTTATTACATGACACTGACATCAGAATGTCAGTAAGAGATTTTTCAGTTTTCAGTCAGGCACACTCCTCTGATATGCTGAGACACCCTATGGAATTTTATTTCCCACTGTATCTCTTATAAGTCTGAAATTCCCAAATTCAGACATCCAAATGATGTTCTTTAGAAACACCCCATGTCAGAGTGATCTAGCCGTCCTAAAAGTTCCCTGGAAGGCCTTCAGTTGATTGAATATGCTGCAGCAAGAGTTCTGATGAGGACTAAAAAAAAGAAAGGAAAATCCAAAGTCAAATTTAAAAGGTTTCACCTCTCATACAAGATCTTGTCTGATCAGGCCCATGTTATCTTAAAGACTTCATCGTTCCTTGTTATCCTAACAGAGCTCTTTACTTTAGACTGCAGGCTCACAGTGCTACTGGTTACTAGAGTTGGGAGGCAAAGCCTTCAGCTCTGGTGTTCCGTTGAACCAGCTCCCAGTTTGCATTCAGAAAACAGGACACTCTCCTATAAGATTAGGCTTAAAACTTTCCCTTTTGATAAATCTTATAGTTAGTGCTGGATCAAGAGTACCTGAACCCTTTCTTAGTTGTGTTGCAACAGGCCTAGGCTGCTGGGGGCTTCCCATGATGCTCTGAGTGTTTCTTCTTCATTCCCCTCTTTACACTCTCTAAGTATTGATGCACCACTCTGTATTTAATCTTTAGTTATTATTAATCTGGATCTCTTCCACAGTGTCACAACAGATGGCAGCCTGCTTCTGTAGGGGGTTTCTTCCTGTTGAGTTGAAGTTTCTCCTTTCCATTGTTGCCAAGTGCTTGCTCATAGGGGATTGTTTGATTGGTGGGATTTTTTATGTATTGCTGTAGGGTCTTTACCTTACAATATAATGCACCTTTAAGTGACTTCTGTTGTGATTTGGCACTATAAAAAAATTAATTGAATTTTTATATAATATATAGTTGAAGTAGATATCAATTGTCCTGCTCATTGACAGCCTTGGATATGTTTCACCTATTTCAAGTGAACATGCCTTCCCATCCAGTGTCCCTGACTGACATTAAAGAACAATTCACCACTCTACATGTAGGTCTTTTAAACATTGTGAATAAACCTCTGGTCTTTGATGAGAGAATGACGGGGGACAAGCACGTGAGGAACGCCATTGCTGGCTCTGCTCTCAGTGCCTTGAGATCAGTTACCATTTGCGTTTTGTGGGAAACCTAGCTAGCATTAGCACGTAAACAAGAACTCTCATTTATCATCTGCGCATGAGTTTTATCTCGCTAATCACCCCGAACCACATTTGCTAAAGACAAAACTTTTAATAACTCGTTTAACACTTCAGTAATGAAAGCTTTGATGACTGAGACCTAATGCAAATCATTTTGTGTTTTCAGTATTTTATTGCTACTTTTCCTAAAGCACCAGTTGTAAAAATAAATAAATAAATAATTAAAAAATCCTTCCCTACTTGTCATTGTCAGCTAATAGTTAATAGATAACTATGCTAGTATAGCTGCACTTAGTCAGACAAGAGCGCAGAGAGGTAAAGACATCCAGGAAGATCGTAGCAAGAGGCACAGCGGTATGTTTCAGTCTGGTCCAATTTGTCTTTTTAAAGACTAAAAGAAGTTTATATAAAACTTGTCAACTTTGTTAAGGAAAAAATCATGGTGCAACAAAGGAGTCAGAAAAGGCTCTCTTGGGGAAGCAGAAGGAAAGGTATCAAGCACATACTCAGCCTTATTGCTAAAATAGATACCTACTCCTACACCAGTTTCTGCTCAACTATTGTCATTGTCAAAGAGTAATGACATCTATGTGACCACTCAGCTGCCAAGTGAGCCGTTTTTCTTCAAGCTTACACTTAGAAAATCAATGTGAAAATTTCAAGAAGGGGCAGGAACCCTCCTTTTTTATGCGGGCGGTACCGCTCGTCACTTGACTGGATCAAACACTTCTGTTGACAAGTTATTAATACAAGCTGGTGGCAGCACACAATGTGGATGACGCTGGATATGAAGTGCTTGTACAGCAGCGGAAGAGGTGACAGCACTCATCCAGAATCTTTCCATCATTTGTTCAGTGCTCCGTACACACACGTGTGACAAATTTCCTCAAATTAATCATTTTGCCAACGTGCTGAAAGACTTTAAAATATCATCTCCTGCTTTACTCATCAAAAGTAACCTGTATGCATGTGTATAGTAATGTGTGGTGGTTGTGCCGGGCAGTGTGTAATTTTTGAGAAGACTGACTGATACCTCTAGCCACGGGCTTGATTCATCATGCTGATTCTAGTAGAAATAGGAAAGTGTTATACTTTGTAGTAGCTGTGGATTGAGGTGCAAATGAAACTGTATTTTAGAGTAAAATCACTGAATTCTTTATTATAATTATACATGCTGTTTATAAGTCCCTGTGGCCACGTAAGTGACACTAAATAGGCTTGCTCCCTATTCCTTTAGTCAGGAACTTCAAAATAACCAGTCAAATGACTTCCAGGAGGAGTCGCCCGAACATTTCAAACTCCAATTAACATGAATGTCTAATAGGATAAAATCAAGACATGTTCTCATGGATAGATGTTGATGAAAACTGCAACTTTGGTAGAACCACAAAGCCCTGACCGAGTAATTCTAATGTTTAAAAGACAGACATATTTTCCTTAAACATGTCTTCTTTTTTATGGCCACTAGATGACTACAACTGTCTCAAAAAAACAAGCTTTTGCACAAAAATAAGGCTCCCCAATATGTTTGAACTGTTCACTTTTGAAATGGAAGGCAAATTATGATTGTTAAAGGGCACTATAGAAACGACCACCTTTGTCTGAACATATGACCCAAGTCAAATGTCATAGAGTTTAGAGACGCTCTGTTCCTAATCAGCATTTAGTTATTAAAGTTGTTCAGATCTCAGTGAGATTTTAAAAGAGGTTTGTTTTCTTTCCATCTTTAATTGAGCTCTCCAGTTAGGACTAGTTATTTTTTAAAACTGCCAAATACTGCTTACTTTGTGACTGCATGGATCATGCGTGATCCAGATCACTGATATGTTGCATTTAACATTTAACATGATCGTAAAGTGTAGAAAGCCAGTTAATCAGTTCTGAAACATTGTAAAAATTAAGCTTAATCTAGTGTAAAGGTTCATTAGTGAGGCTAATCAAGAATATTTTTTGTTAGGTATTAGCTTTAAATCATGATAGCTGTGATAAGAATGCCCCACTGTAATCATTTAAAATAAATTTAAAAAAAAACTAAAAAGCTAAGAGGTTGTATGAGTGCAGACTGCAGAAGCAATAAATATAGATAATGCCGTTTCAGTTTCACGTTGAAGGTTAGAGCAGACTTTTGGGAGAGGAATGTTGTCCCATTTTTGTCTGATACAGGACTCTCAATGGTCCCGGATCTTCTTTGTAGTATTGCACCAGATGATCTGGACTACAGGTTCATCCCCCAGACTCTTGATGTCACTTTTCCAGATGTGCAAACTGCCAATTCCATAAGCACTAATACATTTCGATCATTGCCACAATCAGAGATGGTGGTGACAAACTGGATGTCTTTAGTCCAGATTAAAAAAAAAAGAAGAAAAAAGACATTTGGCCTTTTCATTTCATTTCATTTCATTTCATTTGAAAAGAAATGAAATGAAATGAAAAGACATTTGGCCTTTTCCCTTGCATACAGAGATTTCTCCACATTCCCAGATTCTTTTCATGATATTATGTTTTATAGATGATGCAATATTCATGGTTTTTATAATTTAATGTTTAATGTTAATTTAATGGGACATTATTCTAAAATTGTTACACAATTTATAGATTTTTTTTTCTTTTTAGAGTTTAGTGAAACTCATCAGATAGTTGTTCAGGCTCACATTGACAAGAGTTGGCATAATAGAGACAAAATGTGCAGTGTATCTACCATAAATCCCGGACTACAGAGCGCACCTGATTAAAAGCCGCATGCTCTAATTGTAGAAAGAAAACCAATTTTGTACTTGTACAGGCCGCACCGTATTTTAAGCCGTATGCGTTTCACCTGTAATATGAGATATTTACAGAGAAATACTACACGTGAGGATTTTTAACGTTTAATTTAATCCGTAAGGTAACATAAATGTTATGGTAACATACAAAAATACATTCTGCAAATGCTTTTTTTTCCTCGAACAGCGCCTGTAACACGGCTACCTTTAAGTATACGTACGTATCGGTAACACACAAATTACGTTGCTTATGGGTTTTTTACGGAGCAGTGCACAAACAACATTACAACGTCTCTTAACAACCGATAAAAATATATACCGTATATATACACTACTTATCATTTTGATTGGTCTACTGTTACCAGGCAAAATGTTTTTGGCCGCATGGAAAAAAAAATGCATTAACCGCACGTCAGTATAAGCCACAGTGTTCACAGTGTGGGGAAAAAGTAGCAGCTTATGACCCGAAAACTACGGTAATTAGTTTTTTATGAGTATAACTCCTTGTACCTTCGTTTTTGGAGTCTGCCAAGCCCTGCTGGCTGTCAATATAAAAATGTCATATTAAAAAGGGATTCTTGCAATCAGATTGTGTAATAAAGGGAATCTGATTCTTTTTCTCTGCAGCGACAATCTTAATCACAGCACAGTCAGTCCAACATAAAACTACTTGGTTTTTCTTCCATTTCACCTTATAAAACTATTTCATTATACTTAATGTTCCCATTAATGTCTAGGATGATATATGTTGTACTACTAAAGCAGATTAAAGGCCTATTAGAAGTGGAACAACAGGAGTAAATAAAACAACTGTTTATTGTAGCTTGAATTGTTCTCCGTATTTGCACTCCACAAGTTATTGTTGCAAATACCATAATGCCATCTACCTTATGTAATATTAATGCATACTATAATATGAATGAATATGTGGAGGCTGGAGCATTGTACCTTCCCAGATAGACGGCCACCAGGTGCAGCATGGTGACTTTTGGGCTCTAAATGTGTATCGTAACAAGCAAACCCTGTGTTTACATTTTGCTTGGACAGTAATAACCCCTCTGTTTATACTCTTCTGCAGAATAATTATTAGCCTGAGTGGGCTGTCCTACAGTTGTCTACAGACTCTGCATGCCATACTACTTTCCGTTTGGGAAGCTGCAAGGAAAATTCATGGGAAAGCTGTTTTATTAATGAGCTCAGCACAAGTCAGCTTGCCCCTGCTTTCAACATGTATCAGAGTCTTCCTGTCCTAAGTTTTAAAAGTTTTCTACACTTTTGTAAATATAATTTGAGTAAACTATGCCATCACAGTGCAAAAACTATTAATAATTTATTGAAGGGCTGCTTTGAAACTACTCATTGGGCTATCCACCCGCTCACAATGAACTATTTTCTGGTGTTTGCCATGTAAAATGCTAGTTTAAGCAACATTTGGGATGCTTTAAGTTATTTTTCGATAGCTGAACCACTGCCTAGGGATTGGTAACAAACTAATTGTTGGGATGAGATTCTGCTGATGCAATTTGTTCATTTTGTAAAGAAAACGCCTCTAAATGTTACTTTTCTTACTCATTTTTTAATTTGTTGGCTATCCTGCAGGAGGACGGAGGACTCACTTTTGGAGAAGCCTGCATATATGTCGACACCAGCGACATGCCAGTGATGGTAAATTAGAGACCAACTCCAGTTATTTGAAGAGCCAAGTGATTCGTATGGTTTTGGTTAGTCAGTAGCATCGCTTGGCTAGTGATGAGTGGCCTGGTCTGGTTTTTAACTGCCTGGAGATAAGTCCGTAGCTAAATCACTTACTCACTCAAACACAGAAATAAGCTTCTCTGACCTCACAGCAGTATTATTTTTGGGGGGGATTAAGGGACCTTGAGTAGGTCTTAATGAGTGAACTGAAGGTTTCCCCAGCCAGGTTTATCCTGACCTATGGGCTCTCTGATCCTCAGGCTGCATAACGATAATGAAAATGTTCTCTGAAAAGTTCCAAGACTGAACTATAATATTTAATTTTAACATGTGTGCAGTAAATTGTCTGATTTAATTGTCTGATTTGCTGATTTAGAAGAAGAGCTGAAATGAAACCACATGGGTTTTAATGGTAGAAACCATCATTTTTATTCACAGGTATTAGTAACTGTAGTTATCAAACTAAGTTAGCTCTAAACATTATTTGTTTAGCTCAAGGAAACCTGTAAAGGATAAATCTAAAAGATAAGTCAAACCTTATCTGTAAAAGATAAGACAAATGTTCCGGCGCCCCCCGCGTGTGGCAGCCTGTTACAGCAGCTCTGCTCATTCTGAGCTTCTTTCTTATCTTCTCTTTATTTTCTCGTAATCTTTTGTAACTAAAGTTTTAGCAATTTTTTAAAAACAAATTTCCCACGAGTGGGACTAATAAAGGTTATCTTATCTAAACTATAGACCATACATAAAAGGTGGACATCATAGGTTTGTAGAGGTACTAAGTAACTATAAAGATAATAGAAAATGTAACACACCAGATTGATGTGCTTGGAGAAAAGCTTCCTAGGCTGCGTTTGGTAGAGTGTAAACCTTCCCAAATCCACTTAAGACCGGAGCAGAGCTGTTAAGTTGATACGATCCAGGTCCAGCTTTCACACAGTAGTAAAATCCTAAAAAATGAATGTGTCAGTCTTCAAAATACTATTTTCAGCATAACCTGTAAGCCCACAGACTAATGTAAACCTGTTAACAACAGCACCTTAAATTGGAGTGTTAAGCTTTAATCCATTTGTTACAGTTTTGCTCTTGTGTTATTGCTTTAATAAACATCACTGCTTCTGCTTCAACTAAATCGACTCATCTGCTGTTAAGCGGATTGTTAAGCTACGAGTGGGCAATCACTGTTCAAGGGAAGGGAAAGGATCAGAGACCGCACAATTAAATTTTGTAATGTCTGTTTGCCTGCTGGTAGTGGTCATGTCCGGGTTAATGGCCAATATTGAATGACTATGAGAAGGAACATCATATGGAAAATGCGAATCGTGAGGAGGAGAGTGAGGGCTTGGGATTTTCACCTTTCTCTCAACAGAAGAAGTCTTTGTAAAAAGATCTTTGAAATTTTTCTGCATAAAAGGGCATCATAAATGCTTTTGGAGAACTTGAAGTGGGATGGTTAAATAAAAAGCTGAAGTGTTTGGGATTCCACATCGGGGCCTTTTGAAGAGGACACTGCTGAATTGATAACGATGGTGGATTTGCAGCGGGGTGTCCCCAGTGGCGCTGTGGCCAGGGATCTGTCCACTCCGTCCTCATTAAAACAGCCCCATACCCATGTGTTTATGAGGGATGAAGGGTAAAGCACAAAGAGGGAGACAGAGGGAGAGGAAAAGAAGGATAAGAAGAAGCGAAACGCAGCACTTTCGAGGTTTGTCATGATGTAAATTAATGATAGGTATTTTTAGCTGGGGATCTAATCATCATGTGTGTGGAGACAGCACTCCAGCAAAGTGAAACAGGAAAAAGAAACGAGGTAATAAATGAGAAAATGGCTAATTTTCTTGAACAGCATGAGGTAGATGTGTAGGTTTGCCATTGCTTTTGAGCAGCTCAGCAGAAAATTAGCTTGGATGTGTTTTGACGATACAGCAGGAGTCCAGGAAAACGTATAATCTAAAAGGCCGTCACTGTTGGAATGAGAGTGTTCATCAGTCACTTTGATTTTTCATTTTGTATTGTGATCAGAAACACAAAGATGAAACACTATTTTTTTCTTATATATAAACAGGGGATTTCATCAGTATTCACAGTGGGTAATCAATCAATCAAAAAACCACAAGGTATAAACCTTAAAAAAATATTATATATATAACAAAAAAAACACCCAGCACGCCCCTGCGGGCGGTTTATCCTTCAAGCTCGGGTCCTCTACCAGAGGCCTGGGAGCTTGAGGGTCCTGCGCAGTATCTTAGCTGTTCCCAGGACTGCACTCTTCTGGACAGATATATATATATATATATATATATATCAAGCTCCCAGGCCTCTGGTAGAGGACCCGAGCTTGAAGGATAAACCGCCCGCAGGGGCGTGCTGGGTGTTTTATATATATATATATTAAATAAGAAAAAAATAGTGTTTCATCTTCTTTGTGTTTCTGATCACAATACAAAATGAAAAATCAAAGTGACTGATGAACACTATATATATATATAAAAAAAACACCCAGCACGCCCCTGTGGGCGGTTTATCCTTCAAGCTCGGGTCCTCTACCAGAGGCCTGGGAGCTTGAGGGTCCTACACAGTATCTTAGCTGTTCCCAGGACTGCGCTCTTCTGGACAGAGATCTCCGATGTTATTCCCGGGATCTGCTGGAGCCACTCGCCTAGCTTGGGAGTCACCGCACCTAGTGCTCCGATTACCATGGGGACCACTGTTACCTTCACCCTCCACATCCTCTCGAGCTCTTCTCTGAGCCCTTGGTACTTCTCCAGCTTCTCGTGTTTCTTCTTCCTTCGAATGTTGGAACACTGAGCTACTAGTTGTTTCGACGTCATTGTGGATGTTGGGTATCGAAGAATCCATAGGTCCCTCATCCTATTCATGTAGCCCCTTCCGCCGGGGTTACTTGCGTAGTAGCATTCCAACAACGCCCTGTTTTCGTCTCTTGCCCACCGAAGCCTTCTTGTTCCAGTAGCCCACTTTTCGTCAGGGTGCCCTGGTTCCTCAACACCTGACACGGACCTTGTTGATCCGGGCGACGTCCGAGCCGGCATGCCTTCATATTTATCTGTCTCGCTCATGTCTGCGGTAGGCTTGCTTAGCATAGGCTTGCTTAGCATATATATATATACCTGAGGCCTTGGAAACTGCCAAGCAAAGACTCACAGCCTTGGCCAGCCGCTTGAGGAGGTACACCAGAGAGATAGAAGGCAGGAGAATAAACCAGCTGTTCTCCACAGAACCAGCAAAGGTGTACTCTCAGTGGCAAGGGAACAATAATAATAAGAGAACAGCACCACCAAGGCTGGAGACGGAGCAATACTGGAAGAGCATATGGGAGAAGGACGCAACCCATAACGGCAATGCTCAGTGGCTAGTGGATCTGAGGGCAGACCAAAGTTACCTCCCTGAACAGGGTCCAGTAACCATCACAGTGGCAGATATCCAAGAAAGGGTCTCCAGTATGAAGAGTTGGACAGCACCAGGGCCCGACATGGTTCACGCCTACTGGCTAAAGAAGCTGACTGCACTCCACGAGCGTCTGGCAGCACAAATGAACCAGCTGCTAGTTAACGAGAGACACCCGGAATGGCTAACCGAAGGTCGGACGGTCCCAAGGACCCCAAGAAGGGACCGGTCCCCTCCAACTACCGACCAATAACCTGCCTCAGTACTACATGGAAGCTCCTGTCAGGCATCATATCGGCTAAGATGAACAGGCACATGGGTCAATACATGAGTGGGACACAGAAAGGAATTGGCAAGAATACCAGAGGCGCAAAACACCAGCTACTGGTAGACAGAACAGTCAGCCGAGACTGCAAGACCAGACTGACCAACCTGTGCACTGCCTGGATTGATTACAAGAAGGCCTATGACTCAATGCCCCACAGCTGGATACTGGAATGCCTAGAATTGTACAAGATCAATGGGACCCTAAGAGCCTTCATCAGGAACTCAATGGGGATGTGGCGTACAACACTAGAGGCCAACTCCAAGCCCATAGCACAAGTCACCATCAAGTGCGGGATCTACCAAGGAGATGCTCTGTCCCCACTGCTGTTCTGCATAGGCCTGAACCCCCTCAGTGAGATCATTAACAAGACTGGCTACGGATACCGACTACAGAACGGAGCAGTTGTCAGCCACCTCCTGTACATGGATGACATCAAGCTGTATGCCAAGAGTGAACGAGACATCGATTCACTGATCCACACTACCAGGCTATACAGCAATGACATTGGAATGTCGTTCGGACTGGAGAAGTGTAGTCGGATGGTAACAAAGAGAGGGAAGGTAGTCAGAACTGAGGGGATTGAACTACCAGAAGGCAACATTGCAGACATAGAGGACAGTTACAAGTACCTGGGGATCCCGCAGGCGAATGGGAACCATGAAGAGGCCGCTAGAAAAGCTGCAACCACCAAGTACCTGCAGAGGGTCAGGCAAGTCCTGAGGAGTCAGCTGAATGGTAAGAACAAGATCCGGGCCATCAACACGTACGCCCTGCCCGTGATCAGGTACCCTGCTGGGGTAATAGGCTGGCCAAAGGAGGAGATAGAAGCCACTGACATAAAGACAAGAAAGCTCCTTACCATGCAAGGAGGGTTTCACCCCAAGTCCAGCACCCTGAGGCTGTACGCTAAGCGGAAGGAAGGGGGCCGGGGACTGGTGAGTGTCAGCACCACAGTCCAGGATGAGACAACGAACATCCAAGAATACATTGGGAAGATGGCCCCAACTGACCGAGTGCTCAGTGAATACCTCAGGCAGCAGAAACCCAAGAAAGAGGAGGGAGACAAGGAACCATCATGGAAGGACAGGCCCCTGCACGGTATGTACCACCGGCAGATAGAGGAGGTGGCTGATATCCAGAAATCCTACCAGTGGCTGGACAAAGCTGGACTGAAAGACAGCACAGAGGCACTAATCATGGCAGCACAAGAACAAGCTCTGAGTACAAGATCCATAGAGGCTGGGGTCTATCACACCAGGCAAGACCCCAGGTGCAGGCTGTGTAAAGATGCCCCAGAGACAATCCAGCACATAACAGCAGGGTGCAAGATGCTAGCAGGCAAGGCATACATGGAACGCCATAACCAAGTGGCCGGCATAGTGTACAGGAACATCTGTGCCGAGTATAACCTGGAAGTCCCGAGGTCAAAATGGGAGATGCCCCCAGGGGTGGTGGAGAATGACCGAGCTAAGATCCTGTGGGACTTCCAGATACAGACGGACAAAATGGTGGTGGCTAACCAACCGGACATAGTGGTGGTAGACAAACAGAAGAAGATGGCCGTAGTGATCGATGTAGCGGTTCCGAATGACAGCAATATCAGGAAGAAGGAACACGAGAAGCTGGAGAAATACCAAGGGCTCAGAGAAGAGCTCGAGAGGATGTGGAGGGTGAAGGTAACAGTGGTCCCCGTGGTAATCGGAGCACTAGGTGCGGTGACTCCCAAGCTAGGCGAGTGGCTCCAGCAGATCCCGGGAATAACATCGGAGATCTCTGTCCAGAAGAGCGCAGTCCTGGGAACAGCTAAGATACTGCGCAGGACCCTCAAGCTCCCAGGCCTCTGGTAGAGGACCCGAGCTTGAAGGATAAACCGCCCACAGGGGCGTGCTGGGTGTTTTTTTTATTTATATATATATATATATATATATATATATATATATATATATATACATACATACATATACATATACATATATATACACATATACATAAATGGATTCCCAAGGTATATGGTCTGACACAGTTACCTCGTACCTAATAGTCATGTTTGCTAAAGCTGCATGTCCATCAGCTGTACAGATACAGTGGTCCAGCCATGATGTACTATGCCAGGCTTCACTTATGTATGTATAGCTATCTGCAGGCAGTAACACTTTGGTAGACAAAAATTATATTAGATATTATATTAGAATTATCCTAATATAATATCTAATATAATTTTAATATAGTTCAACAAATAAAGTTCCAAACAAAATCTAGGTAAATTCATACTTTTATTTATTTATTTTTTACCATACTGATAAAGTTTATAGTTAAGGTTGGACCAGGTGACCCCAAATCCTCCCTTAGTTATGCTGCAGTAGGCCTAGGCTGCTGGTGAAGTTTTCCATGATCTTTGTGTTTCTTTGCGCCACTTTATATTTAATCATTAGTTATTATTAGGCTTTTGTGAAGGACTGTGGTTGTCCCCTCCCTAAGCCTGGTTCTGATTTCTTCCTGTTAAAAGGGAGTTTTTCCTCCCCACAGTTGTAGAGTGCTTTCTCACAGGAGGTCGTTTGATTGCTGGGGTTTTCATTGTATTAATAGAGCTGACTGTTTTTATGATTTGGTGCTATATGAAGAAAAAAATAATTATTTAACTGTTTGAACTATCATTTTAAGAAAAAAAACAGTAGCTCATTTTAAATTTAATGGCAGCAACATGCCAACTGCTTTGCAACTAGGTTTGTTAAAGCATGTATCCCATCCGTGTATGCCAATCAAGCAGTAGTGTAGAAAAGGTCACAATAGCAAGTCTTTTCCAAAAGGTGTGAAACATCCACAAATTGTATGGGTACAATGCACAGACACACATATCTACTAATTACTGAAAAGTAACAATCTGAAAAAAAAAAACACTAGGAATTCACAAACCAAAACTGAATCACAAACTTCTTGCATGGCTGGAAATTACCGAGGTTATGTTCAATTACTCCAGTTAGTGGAAATGAGATCTAACAGACCCTGAAGCTATAAAAACCTGTATCAGAGCAGTCAAAGCAAAAATGACCTAAAAGAAAATTAACTACCATACAGATGTTATAAAGGGGGAAACTATACATAGAAGTTAAAAGTTGGGCCTCTATCTTTAAGAGTCTGTAGGGACTGACTTGATTATGAAATCAGCTTCCCAGTTGGCTTCATTTGGTTTTTTAAATATATCATTGTACTTGATGAACTCTCACCTTTGTTCTTTGCTGAGGCAAAGCTTTGGTTGCACTTTCAGAACATAATATAGCAAAATTTCATTTTTTTTTAATTGTACATCAGCCCTCCCCACTAAAAAGCATAAAAATAGATCTGAAACAAATAAACTAAACCAGCACCAGCAAAGAAATTTCTGTTAGGTCGAATATTTCTTTGTTGTAACAATGATTCTTGGCAATAAATCTTATGCTGTTGGAAAGCCTGTTTATTTCCCCTTAGATGATACAACATTAAACCCTTGACATTTCTCTGTCAATGCCAAACAGTTTATTTTGCCATTGACTGCTGTTTGGTGTGATTTACTGGATTGGGTGATTGAAGTCTGAAGAAACAAATCAAATTATCCAAATCAGTCAAGGGTAGTATGTTTACAGCAGACACCAACTGAACACTATAGCAAGGTCCATGTTCACAGATGCCGCTATTTGTAGGTACACACCTGATTTCACCTGAAGTTCAAAACAAGAATCAGTAGCACAATAAGCTGTTTGGCACTCACAGAGACAATTTGGTTGGTTTTTCAAGGGCACAACCCACATACTCAACTCTGCATTGTATTTTTCTTACAAATGTGGCAAAATTTAATGGGAAATAAATATGCTTATCAAACTATATAAGATTTATTGCCAAGAAGCATTGTTCCAACAAAGAAATAACCGGCCAAACATACGCTTCCTTACTTTTTATACAGTTTATACGCTGTATTTAAGCACTGGAAAGAAAATGACTACAAAAAAGGACAATGCTTCTACATTTTGCAAAACAAGAATAAAGCAGTACAACTTATTATCACCTTAATTTGATGCCACTCCCTGTTATCACTCTCCTAATCATACTCTACTTCCTCAAATATTAATGAATGAAGGTTCAGCTCTTAGAAAGCTGAATCCGGTCACATTATGCAGATCTGAGCACGTCTCTCCGAAGACAAAAGAGCACATGGCTGAAACCACGGAGAACATGCAACTCATAAACAAGGTTAAAAGGGGTTAACAATTGGTGTGAAGTGTTCTTCGAGATAGATCCGTCGTTCATTATGCCTCATTTTTAAGCCAGTCAGTATCAGTTTTTATCTCCAAGGGTCATGTGGAAGAATGAATATACATTAAGAGCTTGTCCCAAATGTGCATGTAGTTATAGGAACTTGTTGGGGCAACAGTACTTTTTTCTTTCCTAAACTTACATTAAATTGTCAAAGTATACAAGGTCTAACAGCATGGGAAGGGAGATGGAAAGAAGTGAATAATTAAACTTCCTTTTTAATGTTTAATCTTGGTGATTAATGTCAGTGGAAAAACCTATTTGGCCTTACACCCGAGGGGAATACTTATGAGCTTTGAGCTTGTAGTTATATGATTACATTTATGGGCATGGTGCTAATCTTAACGTGTGCGAAGCTTGAGGCGCCAAGGTAGTGAAGCAGCACGAGAGGCTGAACAGTTCTTCAGCTTAACTGTGAACCCCTGACAACTCCAGTTGCCCTGTGACCTCCACTATTGCCTATTTTCTTTAGTTTCTTACTATTATTTGTCAAAAATGAATGAAATGCTATAGTTCAGCACGTTCTCTCTCACTGAAGTGAAGAGTTCTCAACCTTTCCTTGAACTTTTCTCAGCACTTTACTTACCAGCCGTAGTCGTGAGGACATCCGTAGTGTTTCTGAGCCCCATGAAGTCAAACTGGTAAAGCCTCCAGTATTTCTGATCAGATGTCTCCACTGAGTTTCGCTTCCATTTGTACACAATCTCATCTCGTGGGTAGCCGTCTAGAAACCACATGGAGAATTTGGTGTAAATGAAAGAATATGAAAGGGAGAGAAAGGTAGAAATAAAAGTTGAAATAAAGAATACAGAAAAGATTGTTGCAACAATGCAGTTTTTATTTTATGCCTAAATTATATATGTTATATACAGCCAGTTTTTGTTAGTAGTTGAGTGGACTGCAGACCAACTGAACAACTTGTTTCCTTGAAATCTATTATGTACAACCATAGTGAACAAATTCTCTTGAATTATTTACTGTAGTTTTCATCTTAACCTCTTAAAGTAACATACATCCGATGGCAGTGTTGGGAAGGTTACTTTTAAAATGTATTCCACTACAGATTACAGAATACATGCCCCAAAATGTATTTTGTAACGTATTCCGTTAGTAACGTATTCTGACTACTTTGGATTACCTATTATATTATCATGCTTTTTACAACTACATGAATGTGAATTATTACTTTTACTGAAGGTTACTCGCCATACCAATACCGACTAGATTTTTAAATCTTAATATAAAATGAGTAACAGTAGGGTGGACATTAGGTAAGGCTGCATTTTTTGCAGCGATCTCATATAGAAAACTGTTTCATGCGTATATAAAACAGGTCTGCGGCTCCGAACCGTAGTAAAGAGACCTCTGGCTAATACGTCGGGTTCTGTGTTGGGCTCGTAGCTGAAAACTAGCTTTAATTTGTTATCTGGGTCAGCTTTGCTAGCGAGAGACAGAGAGAGGCGTTGAAAGGCTGTTTCAACAGAACTTATTGTTTCGGAGAAAAACACGAAAAAACTGTACAGTCGAGTCTTAATAGCTTACTTACAACTGGGCTCGTCAGGCACTCTTTTTGGCTGCAGTGGTTATTATTATATTTACATGCTTCCAGCTCCCGTTTCTGCTCGGTGACAGCTCGTACTTTTCCACTCTCCTTTTTCTCCCTCCCTCGCTCACAGACACATAACGGGTAAGGCAGTCCATTCTCCCTGCAGCACGGACTACACTGCCCATGAGGCTACATTCTTAGGGCGATGCCTATAACACTCTGCCTATTGCCTTCATATTAAATTATTTTTGTGAATAATTTTTTTAAAATATTTCTTCACGTCATTATGCGGCCGCAAGTATATGGCGTTATTTTTGTGAATATTACAAAAATACATTTTTTTGCATGCAGCAATGAGTTTTGTTCACTCAAATTTAGCTTTTCTTCGCTCAAAATAAATTTCTCCTCATAACGCACCTGCAAATCTGTTTTTACGTGTGCTCAAATTTTTTTTTACGTGCGCTCAGAATAGTGGCACAAAAATAACGCCATACAAGTACGGGTGACATGGGCCGCGAGATTGAGATACAGGCATTAGAGCCTCTTAATGCGCGTTTTGTTTGGGGCATGGAAACCAAAAATAGAGAGGGCATAGCCGAACATATGAAACAGGAAAAAACCACCATGTAATCCCTTTATTTCAGCAAAGTAACTGTTTTCTGAATACCACCTTTTTAAATGGTAACTGTAACGGAATACAGTTACGCATATTTTGTATTTTAAATACGTAACGGTGTTCTGACAAACCATCCTACTTTGGCAAAACGTCCTACCATAAGTAGTTTATGCACATTTCTGCTGTCACAGAGTAACTCCAGCACCAATTTAAGTAGGTATGACGGTTTGCCACTTAACTTTGCCCATTAAAGTATGCTTGTAGGTAACATTCACAAAGATAGCATGGTTTGGCACTTAATCTTACCCGTCAGAGTATGTTTCTAGCTCTTATTAAGAAAGGCAGGATGATTTGCCACTTAATTTTAGCTGTTAAAGTATGCTTCTAGCTCAGATTAACAAAAGTAGGACGATTTGCCACTTAATTTTAGCTGTTTAAGTATGCTTGTAGGTGACATTCACAAAGGTAGGATGGTTTGGCAGTTAATTTAACCCATCAGAGTATTTTTCTAGCTAATATTCACAAAGGTAGGACGGTTCGCCACTTAATTTCGTGTTGTGCGCATGCACAGAAACAACAGGTAGGATGGTTTGCCAGGTAGGATGGATTCCCAGAACAACAGCGGTACATGTAATCCGTTACTCCCCAACACTGTCTGATGGCCAGTAAACGGTTTACTGGTAGGGCTAGGGTGTTGTTGAGTCTCATGGTAAACAACACAGTTCCAGAAAACAGAAGTCATCTATCAAATCATCTCTCTAAGATGCAATTTGGGCATTATAAGATAGTCATTTGGGAATACCAAATAGGTAAAAATTACATATTATGGGTAGAAATGAACCTAGCCCAAGCCTAACTTTACATGGGTCACAGGCAACCTAGCAGATGATGAGGTTAGCGGATGCTTTGAGTCACGAACCCGGTATTTTTTAGGGTACCAAACAAATTCCATTGTTATTATAATAGCGAGAAATTGATTCAAATTAAATAAGTTGCTGCCAAACTTTGCTATTGGAGCATATTTGGGTTGAGCTGCTGTTGCCTAAAGAGTAGTGCTGTTACGTTACAAGAAAAGAAAATTTGGTTACATTAGAAAACTTACTACTGTTGCAGCTCTTGTTTTGTTACAGCTGTTCGCGCACCTATCGTGGCGTTGGCAGTATGGCTGTGTTTCTACAATAATTTCAATGATACATCCATACAGTGGCTCAGAGGTATAGCGGTTCAGAGTTTGGTTATTTATTTATTTATTTTTTCAAACTATTGAAAACATGTGACTTTCTGAAGAAAACTTTAAAAAGAAGGTTTTTTATTTCCTGTTTAAATTCTACTGCTTATACCGGCACTGATGTGGAGGTTTTGAATTTGTGGGGACACTAGTCGTTCAAGAGAATGCTAAAGTGAGTCTGCCTCTCAGAAAGTGTTTTTTGGGGGAAGTGTTTTCCAAAATGCAAACTGTCCAAGTGAATACATTTTATAATCTAAGGGAAACACCTTGTCCAAAGAAAAATGTTTTATATTGTGAGTTGTTTAAAATAATTAAGAAGTGTGGCATTATTTTGTTAGAGACCATTATAAATTCTGTTCTATGCCCTCACCAATAGGTGGCCAGCAGTCTGGATCTGGACCCAGACACCATTCTTTATGTAGCCACACATCTTACTAGATTTTGACTGACTGTTTCTATCTATTAGTTTCTTTCAAAACTCAAAAGAGGCAACTGGGGACCTGGTACATGTTAAAGGGTAATGGTAAAAAGACAGCCTCTAGGCTACTTTTAAAGAAAAAGATAATAGAAGTGGCTTGCCTTTTTCTTAATAAAAATCGATTTTTCTTTTAATGTAGCGTGTTGTCAGATATGTGTTTCTGTTACAAGCCCATTGTTCCACTTCAGTGACATGTAAAAGTGCTTTTTCCATGGAGTGCTTACAAGGAGAATGGCCTGCTCAAAAGGCTTTAAAGCTGGAGCAACTATGTTCTGTACTAATTCTGGAGATGTTCAACCTTAAAATGGCACAGTTTCACATGCAGGGTATTGCTCGGGGGTAGACATTAGACACAAGCACTAGCAAGCACATTGGGAATTGAATTTTCTTGAAAGCTAATACATCAACAACACTGGTGTCTCCTTGTAAGTAAAAGAAAAAAAGCTGAGCTCAATTGACAAGTTGAACCAGTTTGACATGCAAAAATGAGTGACAGCAGTAATGAGCAAGTGGCAAGGCTTGTCGTGCCCTGTACTGGCAACCAGACTAATTATGTAAATGGTCTAATTTAGAGGATAGCCATCTATAACCAAGAGGAGCAATCACCATGATGCAAGAGGGATGTAGTTGGCAAATATTATTGCCATCATATTTCTCTTGGTGTGTGTTTTACAGTTATCTTTTCTGCAGACAGGCATTGTGTTGCCAGTGTATCTCCATAGCTACAAGAGCCTTCATGCTTTTAAAAGCCCCCTGAAGCCACATGTTCTTTCACAATCTTATAAATTACAGCTGTCTCTGGCCTTGATTCTAATATTCTCCCTTCCAACTCTCCAAACAAAGAAGACAAGAGAGGCCTTCTTCTGCCACATCCCTCTAAACAAAGCCAGTTAATTAAATTTGATTTCTTCTAGCTTTTTTATATAATGCAAGCTAATAGAAGACATTATTCCTCTTTTTCAACAAGCCCGTGGTCCTGAATCACAACCACTTAAAGGATTAAGAAGTTCAGTATACACATATATACATATAAATAGACTAAGTTATTTTAAGAAGAAAGGACTTTCTGTCCAAAAGTAAGAGTTTACTGTGCTTAGTAACGATTAGCTGACTGAAAAAGCGAAGGAAAAGAAAAGAAAGAGCCTGCAAACACATTGTACAGAAGGTCAGTCGAGGTTCATTTCCAGCGTCAGCTGCTTTGGGAATATGCTTAAACTCTAAGCACTGGATTGCATCCCTTGTTCGTCACAGTGACACCCAAAGGTTTGACATTTTAGATGAGCTTTTCAAAATGAAAACAAGAACACAAAACCTGAGCGACATGAATGCTCAGCCACGACTGAACATGAACCTTTGTGGGGGTTTCAAGTACTGTAAAAACCCCTGTGGCAGCCATGATGGAGGTCTTGTGCTTTCTTTTTTTGAGCATGATGGAGTGAGGACTGCTGATTGCATCTTTTAATGCATGACTAGTCTGTTTCAACAGCACTGAGATACACTGATGTTTCTTGATTGTTACACACTAGCAGGACAGCTTTAGGGATGGCAATGTCAGTTTGTTGGTCAGTGAAGGTCCTACAACCCTTGTCAGGACTGAAATATCTCGAAAAAACTGGAACCCAGAGGATAAATGCTTTGGAATTTGGAAAGTTTCTTGACTTTATATGTAACACCACTGTCAGATTGACACTTTTTGGCTTTTACCAAAATATCTGAACAATTAGTGGATGAAATACTCGAGCCAAGAGGAATTCACAGCTCTTCTGCCATGCCAATGTAAGTTCAACATTTTATGGAATCAAAGGGTTCTGTTAGAAGTGAAGCATGCAATCATTGTCCACAGAATCAAAATGATTTGAAGCTTTACTCTTTTTTCTCTTCCACTATGCAGCTGACCTTTGTGTTTTTGAACAAAATGCCCTCAAAAATACTGGATTTCACACAGCTTATTACAGACAGTCATGTTCTCCTCAATTCACAATAACAATCATCTCAACGTTCTTCTTATTGTAAGGTAAAGACCCCACGATAATGGAGACAAAAACCAACAATCAGCCCAAGCAAGTACTTGGTGACAGTGACAGTGGGAAGGAAAAAACTCCCTTTTAGCAGGAAAGAACCTCTCAGGCAGAACCAGGCTCCGCCGGTCAATGGCAATAGCAATAAATGGTAGTAAGTTCAGTGACTGGCCTCTTAAATATGTTAAAGTTGTGCCACGACAAATGCCCGCAAACTAATTAAATCCCCATCATTTCTTTGAAGTGCTGATTGTCAAATGTTACAGCGATAACACAGCTATAGAAAATGCATTACCATTTAGCCTGAAGCACTATGTGGCCTCTCACAGGAGGTCTTGTTTTAATTTACAGTGCAGACTTTGTAAGGTTACTTAAACCTAGCACTGAATATGTAACATGTTTTTTCTGACTCTTATTCATGGCCAGCATTTTGTGACACATATTCCATTTCTCATATTTAATGATGCATGCTTTTGAAATGTAAATATCCTCCATATGTTGCACCACACTAGGTATTTTTAAAGAAAATGATTGAAGCACAGCTCTGATGTGGAGAGCTGCATGAGTGCAAAGTGCCTGTAATGATGGCTTGTTAGTTTTATCGTTTGCTACCTTTTATACTGAGATCGCCATTTAACAGAAATCACTACCATAAAGAGACTAGAGTAACAAAGAAAGATAGAGCAGCTTAAAAGCATCTTTGAAACAAGGTGAAGCCACTAATTCAAAACATGTTTTCACGGTGTCGGATTGCTTGCATAATGCCTGTCAGGAATACAGCTGCTATCGAAAAATACTCTGAATTAATAAGTGAAATTAGTGAGGCCATGAACGCATCCATCAAGAATATTATGTTCCATCTCAATATATGAAACTGATTGCAGCCGTAATGGGGAGGTTTCTAATTTGCTTCATGATGAAGAGAGAACATTTTAAAAGCCTTGAACATTAGACTTTGACGGTATTATAACACATCAGCTGCTGCGTGCCTTGAGTGGTAACACAGAAATGTAGTTGGATGTTACTGCACACTAGAAGGCTGCACGTGATTGGACAGAGCTGAAAAGTGAGGGACAATTATGGCTTCATTTTCAGATGTCATTCTAGTGTTCAATGACTGGTTCTGGCCCTCTCTCTCTCTGTCTATCCTCCTGCTCCCCTACAGCAGCGCTTCATATCGTGGACCATCTGCCGTGGAATATGCCACTTATAGGCTGGCAACTCATCTATGCGTAACAGAAGGAGACGACCTGAGAGAAACACTTGCTGCTCAGTTGTACTGCACCGTTAAGACTGATGGAAATTGGCTTTTTTGGAGCCTTGAAATGGATAAACAGGTTATCAAAAACACATGTGCAGAGATGGATGCTGTCTCCAGAATAGGGGACATTCAAATAAATAAATATAAAATAAGAATTTCTTGAAATTCATTCTATGACAGATACAAATGTAGTTTCTGTTGCTCCATAAAGGGAACCTATCGTGCTAATTCCCAGCCACAAATTTTTATTCTAGAGGTGAGTCACAGATAAACTGTAAGAAATGAACAGGAGATTCATAGTTCAAAATAACCTTTATCTTACACTATTCTATTCCCCCTCCCTTTAAGCCAATGTTCCATTTGTTTACACAGGGGTTGTGCAGGGGTAATTCAGCTTCAGTGGCTAAATTAAAACTGTTTTTCCTTCCCACCTTTGCCAAATTGCCTGGTCATAGAGGGTTGTCTCATTGTAGGTTTTTCTCTGTATTGTTGTATTATTGTCTTTACCTTACAATATTAAGCACCTGACTGTTGTTGTAAATTGGTCCTATATACACTACCAGTCAAAGGTTTGGGCACACTTTCTCATTTCATGTTTTTTCATTGTTATTACTACTTTCTATATTGTAGTTACATACTGAAGGCATCAAATATATGAAACAAGATACATGGAATTATGTAGCAAAGAAAGAAATGATAAATAACTCTGAATGTGTCTTATATTTTAGATTCCTCAAAGTAGCCACCCTTTGCTTTGTTGACAGGGCTGCAAACCCTTGGCCTTCTCTCATTGAGTTTCATGATGCAGTCACCTGAAATGGTTTTCACTTCACAGGTGTGTCTTGTCAGGGTTTATTTGTGGAGTTTCTTGCCGTCTTAATGGGGTTGGGACCATCAGTTGTGTTGTGCAGAAGTCAGGTTGGTACACAGCTGACAGCCCTATTTGAAAACTGTTAGAATTCATATTATGGCAAGAACCAATCTGCTAAGTATAGAGAAACAACAGTCCATCGATACTTTAAGAGCTGAAGGTCAGTCAGTCAGTTCTGAAAATTACTAAAACTTTGACTGTGTCCTCAAGTGCAGACCCCAAAACCATAAAGCATTGTGACAAAACTGGCTCACATGAGGACCGCCCCAGGAAAGGAAGACCAAGAGTCACCTCTGCTGCTGAAACATCTCTACATCAACTGTTTTGAGAAGACTGCGCGAATCAGGCCTTTATGGTCAAATAGCTGCTAAGAAATCACGACCAAGGAAAAGCAACAAGCAGAAGAGTGTTTGGGCCAAGAAACACGAGGAATGGACATTAGACCAGTGGAAATCTGTGCTTTGGTCTGATGAGTCCAGATTTTAGATTGTTGGTCTTCCACTCGCCGTGTCTTTTTGAGACACAGAAAAGGTGAACGGATGGTCTCTCTACATGCATGGTTCCCACCGTGAAGCATGGCGGAGGAGGTGTGATGGTGTGGGGGTGCTTTGCTGGTGACACTGTTGGGGACACTACCACAGCATCCTTTAGTCGAGGTTTACCTGTTCACCAAATTTCCTGAAATTCAACTCAGATGGGTTTGCCTGATGTTGCTGACAGATGTCGTTCTCTTTGATGGAGGATAAATGTCCAACCACATGGACCTTGGAAAAAAGGGTTATTTACTGTGAAACCTTTCACTAAGAGAAGAGACATAATGGAAGCCAATTTACGGTCAATAGCTCTTTCAGTAACTGCAGTACTGTTTCATCACACACTGAACAAATTCTATATATGTTGGAAAATGGAATTGGATTATCTGAACTCAATGCTGGGTGGAGGTTTAATAATGGGCGCTGACAAATACTGCCATTTGTAGCTGCACTGGGTAATGATTATTATGTAAAATAAATCAGAGAAAGATTTCTGGGCCAACAGAATGACCTGTCAAACATAATCGAATGTGATTTTTATCTTTTCGATGATGGGCTTGCTAATGAGATGCAGGGGAGACTAATTTCATGGCAGCAAAAGAGCTTCTTGCATTGCTTTTATTGACTTGATTTTCTTTTATGATATTTGGGGAGTTTCTGACTATGTAAAGGAACAGTCAAAAAATCTGGAAAAAGTGTTCCTTCGCTCGATTGAGATAAAAAAAAAAGATTTAGTATTTTTACCTAATTAATTCTAAATCTTGTTTCAAAGGTTTCCTTCCAAAATAATGACTTTTGTGATTCAAAATAACAAACACCTGCATGGACTGCATGGAGATATTGTGCCAGAAAATTACATAACTATGATGTTTTTCAGCTGATGTTAATGCCACAGGATGGCAGAACTCTGCAATTACTGAGTCAGCAGAGTGTTGGCAACTTTTACGTTACTTTCATGGCTGTGTCTTTGTGGTTTGCTTTGCAGTAATACAATGCTTCCACTTTGTAATAGGCGAATAATTTTGTCCATATGGAATACGTAGAGCTCTGGTCAATATCCACTTCAAGGTCTCCTGCACATCTCGACTGCTTCCAACATCCTGAGTAGTTTTTGATTTTGTACTGGTCTAGTCCGGGAGCTGTGTTTCACTGCCCCACCGATTAATTTAAGTCAACAGCTGTACTTATACTGCTACACTATCATCATTGCATTCATTTCATCCAATTACTAATTGGTACGTTATTTTTATGTGTATATATCTATACACACACGTGTATAGATATATACACGTGTATAGACATACACAGACATACACAGACATACACAGACAGACAGACAGACAGACAGACAGACAGATAGATAGATAGATAGATAGAGCGATAGATAGAGCGATAGAGCTTATGGCAATATTCTGGGATTTTAAACAGCTTTATAACATTACTGAAGACTCTTGTTTTACTTTGAATTATGGTTCAAATTGTATATAATTAAAAAAAATACTTTTAAAAATAACATACTCTAGAAATAATGCAACCCTGGAAGACTGTAACTCGAGCAGCAGAGCAGCTTCACTGCAAACAGACCACTGAATTAAAAAAGAGGATATTTGCTGAGGATTAGCAGCCCCCCTTTTTCAGCCACTAAACAATAAAACTGGGTTTGTCCTTGTTTACTAAGGGACTGCATGGAGATATTGTGCCAGAAAATCTGCACCTCCTCCCTTGCATTTGCATTTTCAGGTGTTTAGTGCTTTTCAGCTTGGCGGGTGGGCAGGGTGGTAGGGACACGAGGTGCTTTTGTCTGTGAGGGGTATTGTGAGAGAAACGCAAATAAAAATTTGTTTTACATGTTACAACTGTGGACCACTGGATACTACTATCACATTTTCTTTTCTTTTATCTGGTTTCTGATGGTCAGTTGTATATTTCCAGATTTTAAATGGCGTACAGCAGGTCCAGTGCCATGTGGCTGAAGCTGCCAACAATGATAATTTTTTTCATGACGTTGTAAAACGCTTTGAAACCCTGAAAAGCAACCTTGAACATATGATTTGTACAAGCCTGTGCTCAATAATCCATTTCAGACATGTTTTCCCTTATTTGATACCACTGAAAACCGATATCCCTAATATGATCATCTCATGAAAACATCCACTACACTGTAAAAAGTAATCACTCACTGTCCAAATCAATGAATTCAGGTGTTCCAGTCACTTGCACAGGTGTATAAAATAAAGCACCTAGGCATGCAAACTACTTCTACAAACATCTGTTAAAGAATGGGTCACTCTCAGGCATTTAGTGTTTTCCAGCGTGGTACCGTGATAGGATGCCATTTATCCAACAAATCCAGTATTGTAATTTCCTTGCTACTAAATATTCAGCAATCAACTGCTATTTGTATTCTAACAATGTGGAAGCAACAGCTCACTTTCAAATACTGGACCACATCAAGATTTGAGCTGGCTGGCCAACAAGTTTTCATCGTGATGGGTAAAAAAAATGCTGTTTTTTTTGCCAGATGCATCTTTTGTCTCCATATTACACACAAGGTGTTCTTTGGCAACGTCGCTCTGACACACCAGATGCAGTAATATCGACTGCTGAGAGATAACAGTTTCCAAGGCAGGATATCCTCTTTGCATCTTGCAGACACCACTGTATTTTGTCACTTTCTAACAATTTTACACTTTCTAACAATTTTCTCATTTGTCTTCTACTTTCACTTGCTGTTAAGCTTAGTTATTAAAAACTACTTGGTTGGGTTTAGACACAAGGATATTTTGAGGGTCAGGACTTTAACGTTTTACATTCTATCATCCACTTTGTACTTTTCCTGCATCAGTTTATGGTGGAGATACAAATAATGCATGAAGTTCTTAGGTGTCAACTTTAATTTAATATTATCCCTGTTGAATCAACATACAGACACTCAGGATCTACTCTGCTGTTCTTTTGGTTACTTGATTCCAGATAAGATTCAGTCTAACAACCTAACACCTTTAGTTTGTTTGGGGCGGCTATGGCTCAGGTGATAGTGCAGGTCATCTACCAGTTGGAAGGTTGGTGGAGCGACCCCCAGTGCTTCTTGTCCTTGTGTGAAAGTATCCTTGAATAAGATATTTAAACCTGAATTGCTGATACATTGATTTGAGTGTGAAAGTTAGATATAAAAGTGCTTAGATAAAAGCACTGCATGTGTGTGACTGGGTGAATGAGACTCTCTTTGAGCTTTTTGAGTGCTCAAAATTGAGTAGAAAGATACTTTGGGTGTACCCATCCATTTGCTGAAGTAACTTGCTTAAGTGTGGATGTAGGACTTCTAAATCCATTTATGTATTTTATAACTCCTAGACTTCAGTAACTAAGGTGACTTTCACTATGATTTGACTGTGGAAACTTTTTGCACATTCAAACAATGTTGTACATGGTTTCATAGTGTGGTGGTTTACACATTCACCTAACAAGCAAAAAATCCCTGGTTTGATCCTGGAAAGAGACACAAATCCCTTTAGGGTTGTGTAAGGGGATCTGCCAAATCAAACACATGGAACTACCCACTGTGAATCAATTCAATTTTATTTATACAGTCGCCTCAAGGCCCTTTATATTGCAAGGTAAAGGCTCTACAATAACACAGAAAAAACTCCAACAATCCCTCATGACAGGGGTGTCCAACTCCAGGCCTGGTAATGAACTAATCATTTGATTCAGGTGTGTTGACCAAGGGTCATATCGAAATCTTGCAGGTCACCAGCCCTTGAGGCCTGGAGTTGGACACTCCTGCCTTATGAGCAAACACTTAGCAACAGTGGGAAGGAAAAACTCCTCTTTAACAGTAAGAAACCTCTTTATAATAAAGTGGGGCCTCGTTACTTAAGACCTTGTATGTGAAGTGTAACCCAGTGTTAAAAACGGGATTAAAAGTATAAATAAATATTGATAAAAACAAAGTTAATTATAATAAATACTGATAAAAAGCATGTAAACATAAGTTTAATTAATATGTACATATGTATATGTAATGTATAAATGGTGTGGGGGCAGGACTTAGTCCTTTAGAGTGTGTTTGTCAGATCCACTGAGTGACCAATCATTGGCCGGTCTGACCCTCCCCCAGTCTGTGCGCTGCTCAGACACCTGTGTGTGCCTTCATGTGCCAGTCAGATACGCCAGAGACACAGACGGTGAAAGATCAGTTTACCCGTGTGGCGAAGAAGCTAGCTGGATAGAGAAAGTCCTTTTTTCGGCAAGAATAATAAGAGTGATACTGTATTCCAGAGGCCGTGAGCCAACGTGAGCACTGTGAAGCCCCGTGTAGCATTTGTTGCTTCGCATGGTCAGGTTTTTTCCTTTGCTTATTTGGATTGGATTGGTTTTGAGGACCTGAGAAGAATCGAGGATCCCTTTTCCAGTACTGGATGGCGAGCCCAGCCCAAAGAGCCGGATGAACTGGTAGATTGTAACCCGACTGGTTACAAACACACTGAGTGACTATTGAACATTGAAAGACTGAAATTGACTTTAGAAAAGACACAAAAGACAATATATCCTTGGGTCAACCATTTGTGGGGTTTATTTTATTTTATTTTGTTTTCAAGAAGAGCGCTCTACTTTTGTTAAATGTGCACAACTTTAATAATTGCTAATAAATGCAATTGTGTTTTCTACACCTACTGTGTACAAGTCTTCTGTTGTCATACACCCTTGGCTCCTACGAATCTAGAACCTGTCTGATCTGGTCCATATTTCCCTTCTGTCCTCGTACTGTGGTTAAAGGTAACTATACTGCCTGCACTACATGCAAAGAAGGCAAGAAGTAGCACTAACAGGTCTAGTATTGCACCACCAGTGTTACAGAGGGTAATGATTTTAAATTAGATTCTGGATTTAACAATGTAAAGAAGCCATATGCGGTGACACTCATAAATAAGGGGGTAGCTGAAAGTAGTTGCTTTCACCCAAAAAGTTTATTTTGTTCATCTGGAAGTAGCGTTTTCAGTGGGACATACGTTTCACTCATCCAAGTGACTTCTTAGGTCTCAGCTGACTGCAGGTCTCCCCAACCTTATAAACAGTACATTTGCACAATGACTGAAACTAGCGTCACTGAATGAACAATGGGCTGTTAGGTAGAGGTGGGAATCACCATACAACTCACGATACGATATTATTGCAATTTTTAAAAATATTTTGCAATATTCAAATTCTGTACATAAAGGTAAACTTTATCAATATTCATTTTATCTAATATCAAAGTCTCACACTCAGTCTTTCTCTCATTTCAGTCAGTTTTATTGTTGACAAACTGAACGGTTTGTATTACATTCTAGTCCAACTTACCGTATTTTCACGACCATAAGACGCACTGTACTAAAAGGCGCAGTCTCAGTTATGTGTGCCATTACTGTATTTAACACACACATAAGGCGCACTGAATCATAGGGCGCATACAAGTACCGTATGCGTATTTAAAAGTCTTAGATTTTCTTCAAAAAGTACGGCGCGCCCTATAGCGCAGTGCGCCCTGTGTTGTAAGGAGGACGTAGTAGAGAACACCATGAGAACGCTAAAGGGTGAAGTGTGGGCGCAACCCTGAAAATGGCAAAGAGACACGCTTATGAAGCACAGTTTAAACTGAAGGCCATCAGCTACGCGGAGGAACATGGAAATCGAGCAGCAGCGAGAGAATTTAAGATTAACGAATCGATGGTTCGCAAATGGAGGAAGCTAGAAAACAAGCTCCGGCAGGTCAAGAAAACGCAGCTGAGTTTCCGCGGACGTAAGGCGAGGTGGCTCGAGTTGGAGGAAAGACTCGAGCGGTGGATCATCGAGCAAAGAACGAGCGGGAGAAGCGTTTCGACGGTCACCATTCGGCTAAAAGCAGTTTCACTTTCACTTTTTATGAAACTGTGCCATTTTTCCATCCGGACCAGGACTACGGCAGCGCAGCAACTTCCAGCGGATTATAAGGAAAAGCTGGCCATCTTCCGCTCCTACTGCAGCAAACACATCGGCGACAAAAACATCCAGCCCAGCCACATCACAAACATGGACGAGGTCCCGCTCACTTTTGACATCCCGGTGAGTCACACTGTGGAGAAGAAGGGGACCAGCACGCTAGCGATACGCACAACGGGGCACGAAAAGTCTTCTTTTACTGTTGTGCTTGGCTGCCATGCTAATGGACAGAAACTGCCGCCTATGGTGATTTTTAAGAGAAAGACTTTGCCTAAAGAGAAGTTTCCAGCAGGAATCATCATTAAGGCAAATGAAAAGGGCTGGATGGATGAGGAAATGATGAAAGAGTGGCTGAGGGAGGTGTATGTAAGGAGACCAGGTGGTTTTTTCCACGCATCACCATCGCTCTTAATCTGTGACTATGCGTGCCCATCTCACAGCCGATGTGAAAAAACTAGTGAAACAAAGGAACTGTGAGCTTGCTGTCATTCCGGGAGGCCTGACAAAGGAATTCCAACCGCTGGACATCGGTGTGAACCGCCCGTTCAAAGTAAGGCTGCGAGCGGCCTGGGAGCGATGGATGACCGATGGAGACCACAGTTTCACCAAGAGTGGAAGGCAGCGCCGGGCGAGTTACGCCACAATTTGCGAATGGATTGTAGATGCTTGGGCTAACATGTCTGCTGGCACTGTTGTTCGAGCTTTCGCAAAAGCCGGCATCATTTCCGAGGAGCCGCACGGCACGGAAAGTGACTCTGACAGTGAAGAAAGTGAACCTGGCATGTTTGATGGAGATTTAGCGCAGCTGTTCAATTCAGACACAGAGGATGAGGACTTCGATGGGTTTGATTGATGATAAAAATGTGAGTACCAAACTTTGTTTTGCTCCTGCTTTATTTTTTAAATACGCACACTTGTATGCTTGTCTGTTGTTGATGATGACGATTACTGGTAATAAAAATGTGAGTAAGGTACCGAACTCAGGTTTGCTCCCGCTTTATTTTTAAGTTCAGTGTGTGAATGGGTGAATGACTGAATGTAGTGTGAAGCGCTTTGGGGTCCTTAGGGACTAGAAAAGCGCTATACAAATGCAGGCCATTTACCATTTACCATTTTAACTGAATACAGCCATCCAGTCCACGAAAAATTGTTTGTAACAAAATATCGATTTCTGCTGTCCCTGTATCGATACATTATTAGCAAACAAAATATCACGATACTACACAGTATCGATTTTTTCTCCCACCCCTACTGTTAGGTCAGTTCCTTGATGATTAATATGCAAAGTGTATTATCCAAAAAGCTGCTTTCTCTTTTCTCACTTCTTAGTTATTGTGTGTGGGGGATTATCATTACATGAACTCAAATTCATAGTTTGGGAGGGAAAAAAAGTCCCAGCCCTGACACTCATCACTGAATGATGCTCAAATGCTCCAGTGATTTTAATACCTAAATAAGTCCTTAATATGTTTCTTTACTGTTTTCATACTTTCAGTCATCTGTAAGGCACTTTGAACTGCACTAGCCCACACAAAAGATGCTATACAAATAAAGTTTGATTGACTGATAGCACTTTTTCACTTAGCCTTTAGTTCACTTTCTATTTGGTTTCCATTTTTTCTCCAGGACGTTTCCCGCCTGCTTTCAAAGTCTTGCCCTAGAGGTGTATAGGCACGAGTATCTGCATATTTATGTGTGTTTTCCGTGTCTGTGTGCATGCTAATCCCAATACTCACAGCTAGAGAAGACGAGAGGACAGGAGTGTTCATCCATTGGGAAATTATGGAGCTGCAGCTGGCACTCTGCGTTGATGGTCATCCTGAAGAGTAAGACAAGTGCAGAGGGACAGAAGCACTTAGACAAAGATATTCAAGGCAGTAAACTGCTTTGGATGCTTCATTTCTCGGCCCATGAAGCACATGGTCTGAGTGCACTGGATTCATCACTGCTTATATCACATTATGCACTACAGTATAAGAGCACTGGCTTCCACCCAGATAGTACAGGTTCACACATGGTTGCTTGGTTGATGTGTAAAATCCCTGAAAATGGCACAAATGTTTCATCATCAGTATCAGGTCTGGTTTTTCACACATGTCAGGACTCCAAGGCATGTCAGCTTCTAAAAACAGCAGTTCTCAGCTAAGATCACTGGACAAGTCAATACACAGGCTGTTAAGGAAAAGCAGCAGTGATTAAAAAGACACATCATACAAGTAAGGTAAAAACTTAAATCCAATTCAAGTTATATGCTCTACGTGTCACTTTAATAAATCAAAATGATAAGGGCTGTAAAAATGACAGTCATGAAAATGGGCTTTTTCTTTGACTTGTGTTGTTGTGTCTTTGTCGCTGCTACAATTCCTCATTAAACGCCTGACGTGGAGCACAAAAGAGGAGCCTTTGTCAAAGCAGGAAGGGGGCTGCCTCGCTCGTCTTGTTCCGAGGTGAACAAAGTGCAGATGATGTACAGTTTCAATTTGCATTTTTGCTTCCATCCTTGTCGGGGGTCGGAAAAGCCAAATTGTGAGAGTGGAGCTGAGGTGAAAAAGAACAAGCAGCAACGAACACGGCGGAGATGAGAGAGATGTGTCAGTCAAGGCGAATATGGCCTAAATATATGTCTCTTTGACACTTAATAACCTGCTAACGAAGCAAGACTTTTCAAATTCATCACAGAAAGAAACGCCAGAAATAATAAAATGAGCTCTTAAAAGCAAAAACTTTTAGGCCAAGTGTGTTTGTGTGAATGAGGCATGTTGTATAAAGCGCTATGAGTGCTCAAGAAAAATAGAAAAGCCCTACATTACAACTGACCAATTTACCACAAGCCCCACCCACCTGCTTTTCAAACCTGTTTTGGAGATGCAGCCAATCAGAAAATTTTAGTTCAGTTCCCTCTTCTACTGAAGACAGCTTTCTTCTGTTTTAAGATCCAGTATCAGATTACAAAATGATTTTTTGAACTCCCCTTTAACTGCTACTGAAATACTTTGTAGAGTTGATGGAAACAGCCACATCGGCTGCTAATTCCTGTGGGTGTGTCACCACAAGTGACCTCTTTCACATTAGAGATAATCATTAAGTCTTTTGTTGATATTAAAATATTGATTAGTGCAGGTATAAACTTGGTGTTTCACAGCAGTGCATTTTAATCTTGAACCCCTGTTGATAACAGGCATATCTATGGCTCAATTTAGAAGTTCATGATCACACTGTTATTAACCTCTACAACATCCAAAATCATCCTGCTACAATTATTCCTCCCATAAATTAAAAATGGAAGTGGGCTGTCTGAAAAGTGGCTCCCTTCTGAGTATTTGCACAAGCAGACATCACAGCATACCCAGGGAACTAACCGAAATTTGCCAGTCAAGACAAAGGAATGAAATGCCAGAGTCTTACACCCTAGTCATTTTGGGAAATGCTGTTTATTGAATTTATTTGCCTCCATGACGGGACCTGAACTGTCCTGAAATAGCAGCAGCTGTGCATCAGCTCCACAAAATGTCTGAAAACAAACACTCAAGGTGGTTCCTTGCCATTAGGCCAGCTCTAGCTCGAAATACTAGATGCACAGGTGAAATTTGATCTTCAAGACAGAAAAAAAGCTCATGTCAGAGCTTGAGGACTCATAAACCCAGATGCCACTCCAATTTAAAAGGAACCCGTCCACTCGAATCCTGAGTGTTTTCTGTTGTAGGTGCAGTCACACAGTTGGGTGGGTGGGGGTGGGGGGGTTGTCATAAGGCCATCACCTTCACCTGTGTGTCATTACTCAGCCACTGAAAGGCTGTCAGAGCGAAAGCAACAAAATGAAAAGAAACACAAGGGTTTTATCTTACTGCACCAAAGGTAAAGAATGCTATGTGGTACAGAAACTCATGTAAAGGGTGAAAGATGCAGTTAGAATTTAAAAAGATACAAATCAAAATCGCATTGCTGTGTGTTCTGTATGTGTGGGAGGTGCTGCTTTCTACAACAACCAATATCAGATTATTTGCTGTTACTAAAATGATTTATACAACTGTAATGTTCCTGAGATTTTATTTTACTCTTTATTGTTCTGGATCTGCCTTCTGTTTTTCTCTGTCTGTGTCTTCCTGTTTGTCTATGTGACTCACCAACTGCAGTCAAATAGTGAATTTTATTCCTGAAGGTGTTTTTGCATGGCAGCTAGAGCAGGGCGATATGGCCAAAAATATATATCACGATATATATTTGAAAATTTGCGATAACGATATAACTGACGATATAATTTCTGCGAGACAAAATACAACTCCACAACTTCACTAGCGCAAAAAAAAAAAAACACCATCCATTTATTTCACTTAAACAAGCAGCTGTTTTTTTATGTGCATTGAAGCTATATAAACATTTAACAGTGCAAATGCAAATTCCTTGCTGAAAGTTTAACCAAAAGGCATTTCCAGTAGAAATGGGCTGACATATCCTGAGCATAACCATGTATAATATCCACTGAAGTTAAAAAGAGGTGCTTTGCTACATTTAACTGCAGTGTGCCAAATAAAAAAGTCAAATATGTATTTTTCGGACCACAAGGTGCACGGGATTATTAGGCACATTAAGCGAAACAAAGCAGTCAGATAAATCAAACTTTATTCAACTCATTCTTCTTGCTTCCTCCACTTCTGTACCATTGATTCGTTAATGCTGTATTCTATCACAGCTGCTCTATTCCCATGTTGTTGCAGTATATTAATGACTAACCTCATATTGTGGATGGATTATCTCAGTTGTTCTCCTGACTGAAGTTTGGCCTGTTTACAGCATCCTAGCATGCGATTGCATTTGTCTCTAACCATCAGGAACCTTCACGTTAACTTTTATCGAGTGGAAAAGTGTTAGTGTTCGTCCTCCAGCTTTTCTGTTTATGTTATGCTAACATAGCTATGTCGCTAGCAGTCACGTAGCACATCATTATATACCAGCTAGCCCTACTTCAGTAACCCTACAAACGTCACTGCTGTGTAGCTTCCTGTCTTCATTTATGTTGGAAGTGATAGCAGAGCTGTACGTTAGATTTTTTCAGAAACTAGCGAGCTAACTTTCGCTAACTTCTAACTCTGTTAAATGTAATGAATTCTGTTTTCATGGATGCCTGGGTGTTAAACATCATAGTTACACCTGGTAAAGCAGCAACGCTGATCGTTTTATTAAAGATGGAAGAATTTAGACAGTTTCTGATGTTCGTTTGACTTCGGGACCTTAAAGGACGGAGTTTAGGACCCAGATTACTCCCAGATTTACGAGCACCTTAGTCCGACAAATAGGCCTACGGCAATAACGACGGCCGCTTGCATGTTCTACAAAAAAATGTGCTTTGTTGTGTATCTGACGGACAAACACCAAACCAGTTAAGTTGCACCATTTTTACAGTCTAATTCTGGTTCATCCGTTTCACTCAACAATCTGCTTTCCCCATTCTCATTCTCCGTTACGCCGTGCTTTTTCATCAATGCGCATGCACGTTCTACCCATATTCTATCGCGATAATTCATTTTCTTATCATTGCCTAGCATTGTACCGGTATTACCGTGAGCGGTATAATATGGCGCAGCTATAATAATGGCTGGTCTTTGAATGCTAAAGGAAAGCACCCTGTTGTTCCTTTTGTTACCTCCTCAAACATAGCATACACTGGCCCGTTCTGCATGAATGGAAAGGAAGATAACGCCATCTAACAAACAATAATATATATTAAACAGTTTCATTTATATGCCGCTTATTCACAAGGTCAAGACCCTAAAGTATTCCAAAGAAACCCCCAAAATCGCATGAGCCCCTATAAGCAAGCACTTAGTGACAGTGGGAAGGAAAAACTCCCTTTTAACAGGAAGAAACCTCTGGCAGAACCAGCCTGAAGGAGGGGTAGCCTTACGCAGTGATCAGTTGACTGTTCATAGTTCTATCAATGCGGTCTATTGGTATTAATTATTAGACTTCAGTCACAGAACACCTTAAGAAAGGCAAGTCTCATCTCTTTAACAGAAAGACAAGATACAAATGGATAGCAATCTGCATGTTCAGGTTGATTCTACTTTCAAAGATTTACTTTTGGCAGCCGACAGCCAATGCTCCAGTTTTAGCTCTTTCCTGCTAAGGACAAAGTATCAGAGAAATTAGGGTTTGGATTTTCAAATGTGATGATTTCTTTCTTTTTTATTTCTTTGTGAATATAAACAATTGATTTTAGACAAAGCTACAAAATGAAACTTTTTTTTCCTTTAACAAAAACATATATTTATTGTAAAAGACCCACTTGCAATACCTTCACATCCCACCAGGGGGCAACAAGAAACATTTAAAGAGTTATAACACTAAATTACAGACGGAGCTACAGTGACATCACCCATAGCTTCAAATGTTTTCTTTTGTTGCCATCTTGGTCTTTCGAAATCAAACATGATAACGAGGGGCACATTTGACTGTGAGATTGCAGCCTGATTGGCTAATGACTTGTCAGTCACAAGTTGTTGGCCAATAATATCACAGGTAAATCCTGTTTTCTGGTACTGTTTTTGGACTTAATTTAAAATGTATGAAAAAACAGTGAATCTGCCAGTAAAGCCAACAGAAGTCTTTCCTCATTGACTTCTTTCTTCTTTTGTCTTTTTTGCAGCCACAAATCTGGATTGCTATGGTCCCATACAGATAGGTTCATCCATCTGGCTCTTTAGACAGACTAAAGTCCAAATGTCTTTTATTGTCTGTACTCAATGTCAACACTGGTGGCAGAATTTTGTTTAGCCACAATATACAGTTGGCATTAAGAATCAGAATAGAGGGAGTATTTCTCATGAAAAGATTTTTTTTACCAGCAGTCATTGGCTGTGATATGTCTACTCTCGATTTTTGTTCTTTTATCTTCCTGTTCTGTGTGTTTCCATGTGTTTTGAAGGGTTTTACCTCAGAGTATAAAGTATTTTCCCATTGTTCCAGATCCGGAGCAGCTGATTGGGCGTCGTTATCCAGTGAGAATCGGCGTTCTTGGAATTTCTAAAGATGGTGTCGGGCAGCCAGATCAGACCGACCATATTGCTGGTTGAAAAAGAGGGAAATTGATACAGAGAGAGAGAGGAAAGGAGGTAAGACTGATTCCCTCAGATTTCTTTGAAATGCACGAGGCTGCACTCATTCCCAATAAGAGCATAATAAAATACTCGGGCAACTAGGGGAAAACAAAGCACATCAATCAATTTGTTCCATTAATTACAGACCTCTTCCAAAGAGAGAGAGACAGAAGGAGTGAAGAATATTGCTTTATCATATGAAAATGTTCAAATAGTAGATGCTAAAGTGGTGAAAAATAGCCACAGCAGTAGTTCATTTTAAAAAAGAGATCTAGTATAATTATCACTACATTGGTATTGATTCACCCACAAAGCTGATATATTTAGGAGTTTTTTTAATAAACGTTCCTGTATATTTGCAGCATGTCTTTGCTAAACTTTATAGTATGTCTTTACTTAATCTAATATACCTGTTGAGGGTTAGAATCCGCATGCTGCTGCTGTTATACCTCAGACGGGTGTCCACCCAAGTCTGGGCGAAGATAATATCGATCTGGTACTCCTGGGAAGAGAAAAGTAGAGTCAATATAAAGATCTGACAACCCGTGTTAGAGAAGAATAAAGGCAGAAAGAGACGTGCAGCCAGAAGTCTGTGTGCTAAGCAGCCAGTCGAATCCTTCGAGAAGAGCCAAGAATGTGTTTGTCTGAACACAAATGTGTCCACATCAAAGAAAAATACAAAAGCACTGCAGCCCTCGCTGCAAACATTCAATACATATTATGCTTTTGATATGGAAATTAAATTACACCATTTCACAAACTGTTTGCTTCAGCACATTTCCTTCACCTCAGCCCAACCCTGCGTCTAATTGTGAGGTTTTTAAAAAAAATACTGAATCCAATGTTGTGTTTTTGGGAATGTTAATATTATCTCTGTCTTAGAAGAGTGGATTTGAATCCACCTTTTCTTTGCTGCTTTTTTCCCACAGGTATGTTTATAATCCACCAACCTCGACCCATAACACACTTCAAGTATTTGGAATTTGTAAAACAGCAGAATTAGCTCTCGGAGATTTTAGCACACACATGAAACTTCGATTGAAGCCTGTAGATTCCTCCCGAGAACTTGCATCAAAATAACGGCTAAATATAACCAGGCAAATTAGAGCTGACAAAGAATGTCAGTCATTGATCTTCACTCTCCTTCGGGCAGCAATTAAAAGCATTTATCTTGCAGATACATGTGGGTTCTGCAAGACAGTTGGCTACACACTCTTCATAGTTTACACATCTTAATGGCTGCTATTATTGCTTTATTAATACAGTGAAACACCTGCTTTGTGTGCAGTTTTGGCTGTGATCAAATTTACAGATACTCTAGAAGATAGTTTAGGCAGTCAATTTAACTGTTCTCACATAGTGCATCCTGCTACTGAAACTCCTTTGCACTTATATCATTAGTGCTTTGCTCACTTATTTTCTAAATTTGCTTGTTTCCCACTAAAATCTATGCTTGCTGCTGTTCATGCATCACTTCTTTGGCACCACCTCCACCCCCACATCTGAGTATAGCCTCTGAGTATACATTCCTCTTCAAAGAAGAGTTGTTATTGTCACTCCCCACTCACTGTCTTCATGTACATTTGGAGGATGGCAGACTAGGAGAATAAGTGTGGGCCAGGCACTGTCATTTGTACATGGAAGTAACAACAGTGTGTGGGCAAGGATGGTGGTAAAACTCCAATGTCAGAGCCTAAATTCATCCCTCACTCTTTCACTTCCCATAGAGACATTATGATGGCGCACTCTGACATCTTAATCTTTTACTCCCCACTTGGAAGTGAAATCAGGAAGTCACGATTGCTTAAGATTTGCTCCTTAATGTTTTACTCACATCCCAAAACGAAGTAAGCACAGGAAATAATCATGTTAAACTACACGATCGACTGGCGACTATAAACTACAATGTCATATATATATATATATATATTTATTTATTTTTTTATTTTTATTTTTTTAACAATGCGAAATCATTTTGAATTAAGCAGAAAAAGCCAAGAGTTCAAGTGCATCGTTGTATTATTAAGTCAGATGGTTGAGAACTACTGATACCACTGGCAGGAGATGAGGACCTCCAATTTGGCTAGCAGAAGGTCAGTACAGCAGCTGGAAGGAGTTGCTGTACTGATAAGACGTAAACTATGCCAGTACTGCAGAGATTCAATTTTATTTATACAGCGCCAGATCACAACAACAGTCGCCTCAAGGCGCTCTGTATGTATTATTGTAGGGTCTACCTTGCAATATAGAGAGAAACACAGCAAACACTTTGGTGATAGTGGGAAGGAAAAACTCCCTTTTAACAGGAAGAAACCTCCGGCACAAACAGGCTCAGGGAGGGGCGGCCAGTTGGGGTGAGAGAAGGAAGACAGGATGAAGGACATGCTGTGGAAGAGAGCCAGAGATTAATAACAAGTATGATTCAGTGCAGAGAAGTCTGTTAACACACAGTGAGTGAAAAATACTCAGGGCTGGATCAGGTGACGCTGTAGGCTGCTGGGGGATTCCCATGATGCACTATCTGTATGCTTTAGCAAAAAGGAAAGTTTTAAGCGTTATCTTAAAAGTAGAGATAGTGTCTGTCT